>NW_027204682.1:0-2500 GCF_024711535.1 Dipodomys merriami | reverse complement strand
TGTTCTTGGACCTTTAGTTTGTCTGGTTTGTGGTCAATTGGATAAATGCCCAGGAATAGAATAGTTGGTCCTAGGGAAGCTCTATGTTTAGCCTTTTCCCCCACACTACTTTCCAGAATGATTGAACCAGTTTACCTTCCCACCAACAGTGTAGTGTAACATTCACTTTTGGTCACATCTCTGCCAGCATCTGTTATTTGTTAGTTTTCTTGATAATGGTCATTGTTACTGGGGTGAAGAATCTCAATGTTGTTTTGATTTGCATTTGTTATATGTCTAGAGATGTTGAACACTTTTTCTTTCTTTCTTTTTTTCTTCTTTTGGTCGTGGGGCTTGAACTCTAGTCTTGGGTGCTGACTCTGCGTTCTTCAGCTCAAGGCAAGTGCTCTACTGCTTCAGCCACAGCATCACTTCCTATTTTCTAGTGGTTTACTGGAGATAAGAGTCTCATGGACTTTCCTGCCTGAGCTGACTTTGAACCATAATCCTGAGATCTCAGCATCCTGAATAGCTAGGAATACGGGTGTGAGTCACAAGCACCTGGCAATGAACACTTTTTCATGTGTCTACCAGCTATTCTTTCTCTTCTTTGGAGAAATCTTTCTTTATGTCTTTAGCCCATGAATTAATTGGATTGCTGTTTTTTGAGGATTTGTTTTTGGGGGTTAACCTTTTGAGTTCTAAGTGTATTTTAGTGGGTCATTTTCTGATCCACTTATCTATTGTAGCACATCTGAGCTGTTTTCATAACTTGGTTTTCGTGAATAGCGTAGCAATGAACAGAGGGCATTCATTATTTTTTTTAATTTTAATTTTTTTTGTGAACATAAGGTACAGAGAGGTGACAATTACATGGGCAGCATGTGGCGTACATTTCTTATCAAGCATTGCAGACTCCTCCTTTGTTTACCCTTCACATACCTTCCCAGCCTCCCCCCCCCACGCCCCAACTCAATCCTTCCCCCCTCTCCCCCACTGCACCAACGTTACAAAGCTCGTTTTCGACATGACAACTTGTACTTCTCATTGTTGCAACAGTTACACCAGTATCCTTAAAGGACTTGTTTTTCCCCATCTCCTCCACAAGTTATACTGACATCAAATATAGTGAAAGCAGGGGTTATACTGTGGGGGAGGGACATACCAAGCAACAAAGAGATAATCTTATAAATGCTTTAGAAACAAATGCATGAAAGAAAAAAACTTTAAAATACATATCTAAAGGTTCATTTTCTTAACATCACATTATCTGACTTTTCCGTTTGACTCATACATATACTAGATATTGCAAATAAGGGAAACCATGGGACCTATTTTTATTTGGGCCTGGCTTACTTCACTTAATATAATTTTTCCAAGTTTTTCCATTTCCTAAGAAATGGGGCAATGTCATTCTTTCTGATGGAGGCATAGAATTCTATTGTGTATATATTCCACATTTTCTTGACCAATTCATCTACTGAGGGGCATCTGGGTTGGTTCCATATCTTAGCTATGGTAAATAATGCCGCAGTAAACATGGTTGTGCTGGTAGCTTTAGTGTGGTCTTGTTTGTAATCATTTGGGTAAATGCCAAAGAGTGGGATTGCTGGGTCATAGGGGAGCTCTATGTGAAGTCATTTGAAGAACCTCCATACTGCTTTCCAATGTGGTTGAACAAGTTTACAAGTAAGGTTCCCTTCTGTCCACATCCCCTCCAGCATCTGTTGTTGTTAGAATTTTTGATTTTTGCCATTCTAACTAGGGTGAGGTGGTATCTCAATGTTGTTTTGATTTGCATTTCTTTTATGGCTAGGGAGGTTGAGCATTTCTTCATGTGTCTATTGGCTATCCTTCTTTCCCCTTCAGAGAAGTTTCTCTTTAAGTCTTTAGCCCATTTATTTATTGGGCAGTTGTTTCTTTGAGGATTTGTTGATGGGGGATGTAATTTGTTGTGTTCCAAGTATATTTTAGATATGAGACCCTTGTCTGTTGTATGGCTAGTGAAGATCTTCTCCCAAACCGTGGGCTTTCTATTGATCTTGCTAGCTATGTCCTTTGTCATGCAGAAGCTCTGCAACTTCAGGCAATCCCATTTGTCCAACCTTTTTTTGATTTGTTGTGTTTCCGGGTCTCTATTTAGAAAATTATGTCCTGAGCCAAGGAGACCTCCGGTTTCTCCTATTCCATCCTGTAATGTTTTCAGAGTGTCTGCTTTGACTCCTGTGTTCCAGAAGAGCTGGTAATTTGTGTTTTCATATTTGTTGAATAGCATGCACATTTGAATTTCCTTTCTAATCTCTTCCATGACCCACTCATGATTCAGCAGTGTGTTGTTCAGCCTCCATGTGCTACCAGACTTTTTTTGGTGGCTTTTGGTGTTGAGTTGTAATTTTATTCCTTTGTGGTCTGAGAGAATGCAAGGTATAGCTTCAATGTTTCTGAATTTGGACAAGTTTGCGTTGTGGCCTAAAATGTTGTCTATTTTAGAAAATGTTCCATGTGCTGCTGAGAAAAACGT
>NW_027204681.1:0-22720 GCF_024711535.1 Dipodomys merriami | reverse complement strand
ATCCTTTTCTCTTTTTTCTCTAAAGACAAAGAATCCAGCATCGTTTTAATCTGTAGAAGTCTTAAAAGCTTTGTGCATAAGGGTATGAGTTTTAACCTAATCTTACAGAGCTCAGGAGAGAATAGAGCAATGCTTGAAAGCTGCAATCCAGACAACAGTGTAATGAGAAGAAATGAGTTGAAATGTGACTATGAGGTAAGTAAAAAGTTAGTCCTAACAATGTAGATTGGGGCCAAGTTGAAGAGGTTTTTTATTTTTCTGTTGTTTTCCATGAGATCAACAGATACACTTTCAGTAAATTTCAGTTAATCAGATTTGTGAAAGTTTCTGTATGAAGACAATTCCCTATAGGGATCTCTGTATGCTGCTAAATTCTAATCAAAATCTTACTGTTAGAAAAAGCACCTGTAATAAGGATATTGCAGTATTCCACACATATTCTCTCATTGTGACGTCCTTATCAAATTAACACAATACAGAACTGCAAAACTGATTTGTCTCCAGCCAGAAGTTGTTTTCTCCACCTACCATCTAAGAATCCAGCTATGTTCTCTTGGATTATTGTAAATCACAGTAGTAAAGGTTTCACAATCACAATCATAATTTGAGTAATGAAATATGATGCAAATCCACTTCTGTCCCAGTTTCCCTGTGTTTTCCATGGCTCTAAAGCTTCCAGAATGACTGTTGTCAGAAAGATGCACTGGCATTTATGTTATTGATCACAGAGAACCTGAGTGCATACTGGTTTCTTTGGAAGTTATTTTTGAGGGATGAGGGTTAGAATGGGTGGAATTCATATGTGTCAGGTTGAGGTAAATATTTAGATTACACAAGAACTTGAGGACCTCATGTAGGGTTTCAAAGGTTATAGCTTCATGATGACCACCTCACATTTTCACTTGCACCAGCTTGGCCACTGCCTTTTCCCCACTGCTATATAAAGATAATATATGAAAGATATGCACTGATTTTAGTTTGTATTGTTTGTTTGTGTTTCTTCTGTCAAATGTGGAAAATAAAGGCAATCTATACTTGATGCTCCTTAATTTGATTCACTTCAAAATTCAGGTGTATTGGCCATATTGTAGTACTAATTTTCTCACAACTATAGGCTATCTTTCACATTTATGAACGTATCATCTGTATTTATATTATGTGAACATTTATTCCATTTGCTTCTTACTATTTAGTAGACATGAGCTTGCAATACACTAAAATTAGACCTCTTATTTATTTCCTTTTCCTTAAAATTATATTCTTTCATATATTTCCTATCTCAATGTCATCAGTGTCCACGGTGATTTTTAAGTCAGAATCTGCAATCATTATGACTTTTCCCACTTCTTCATAAGTCCATTTAGCCACCATGTTCCAGATAATTTACTGCCAGAAACTTCATTATCCTATGCTCATTTTTTCCTGTTTTCCTATATATAAACAGCAGCATTAGTTTAGGCAACTATTCTTGTCTGATTCCTGTTTCTTAATTTGTATTTTTCATTTTGAAAATATATCATGAAATGTTATAACAGATGCTTAGAGTATAGAGCAAGAGACATAAAAAGGTCAAGGTAAATCTTGTTTCCCTATGCTGCTAATCCTAGAGGAGTCTTCTATTGAGGAAAACGAACTGGAGCTATAGAACTGGAGTTCTATTGATATGTTAGGCTGAGCACCTGGGTGGAGATGTTGAATTGATGACTGACCCATAAATTGGATTTAAGGATACAGATTTTGGATGTCACCTGGTTAGTAGTGGTATCAAAAAGCCAAAAGGTTGGATAAGGTCAAAAGGAACTGAGTCTAAGTAGAAAAGGTAGCTGTCTGTAGACTAATAAGTAGAAATTTCCAATTATTTAGGGGATGAGATAAAGGGGACAAGGGAAGTATAATGTAGGTGAAGGTCAGCTACAGGGAAGTGTAGTTGTAGATGTGGGAGGGAAGGGATGGTAGGGGAAAAACAAAGGAGGAGGCAACAATGCTTGATAAGAAATGTACTCATTACCTGGCTCATGTAACTGTAACCCCTCTGTACAATATTTTCACAATAAAAAATTATTAAAAAAAGAATAATTGAGGTGATTAAGCAGGAGCTTCCAGAGATGTGTGGTGTTGGAAACCAAGTGATAGGCTCTGTGAACTGATGGTGAAGGGGAAATACATGAGAACTATTAGCAACTTGAAGCTTATTGGTGACTTTCCAATTCTACTAAAACATTGGGGCAAAAATCAATTATGAACAGTGTCTAAAAAGAATTAGATAATACATTGAGAAGGAAGAGTATAAGTGAGGTGTATAAGGAAGAGTATATAAGTGAGCAGAGAATTGGGATGGTTTTCTAAAAAGAGAAGTACACTCTAAAAGGGTTTTTGAGATGAGAGGTGTTTCATGCTACTGAGCAAGAGAAAATTGATGGTACAGGAAAGGAAGAAGAGAGGGAGCAGAGTAATGTTCTTGAATAAGCAAGAGGGGATTGGATCTGATACATGAGTGGAAGGACTGGATTTATCTAAGATCATGGAGATTTCCTGAATGCACAGAAGAGGAGGCCGAGTGCATAGCTCAGATGTGGACAGATGAGATGTGATGAGAGCTTGTGAAGTTTTCTTCCTGTTGATGCAATTCTCACTGAGAAATGAAGGTAGCTCAGTGGTATAGCACTTGCTTTGCATGCATAAGGCCCTGGGTTCGATTCCTTAGCACCACATAAGCAAAAAGAAAAAAGCCTGAAGTGGTGCTGTGGCTCAAGTGGTAGAGTGCTAGCCTTGAGCTGAAGAACTGAGGGACAGCGCCCAGGCCCAGAGTTAAAGGCCCACGACCGGACCCAAAAAAATAAAAGAAATGCAAACCAAGGTCATGATCTGGAAGTGAGGAACTGAAAACTTTGGGAGGTAATTTTCTTTTTCTCATGTCTTAAAGAAATTTATATAAGCCTATGAACTGGGTACCTGTAGCTCACATCTGTAATCTTAGCTACTCAGGAGGCTGAGATCTGAGAATCATGGTTCAAAGCCAGCCTAGGCAGGAAAATCTGTGAGATTTTTATATCCAGTTAACCACCAAAAGCCAGAATTGAAGCTGTGGATCAAGTGGTAGAACACAAGCCTTGAATGAAAAAGGTGAAGGACAACACCCAGGTCCTGAGTTCAACCTTTGGGACTAGTACATGTGCACACATGTACGATTGTGTGCACACATGCCACCACACCCACACATGGCTACTTGAATAAAAATAAAACAATTTATTCAAGAAGTTGGAGATTTAAAAGATAAAAAACGATACATAAACCTTCAGCTAAGCTGACTAAAGGAAGGCGGGAACAGGCTCAAATGAATAAAATTGTTGGTGGGAGTGTAAACTTGTTCAACCACTTTGGAAAGTAATATGCACGTTCCTCAAAAGACTCCACATAGAGCTCCCCTATGACCCAGCAATCCTACTTTTGGGCATTTACCCAAATGCTCACAAACCAGTCCACACTAAATCTATCAGCACGACTATGTTTATTGCAGCCTTATTTACCATAGCTAAGATATGGAACCAACCCTATGCCCCTCAGTAGATGAATGGATCCAGAAAATGTGGTATGTATACACAATGGAATACTATGCCTCCATAAGAAAGAATGACATTGTCTCATTTGTTAGGAAATAGAAAGACTTGGAAAAAATTATATTAAGTGAAGTAAGCCAGACCCAAAGAAACATAGGTCCCATGGTTTTCTCTATTTTCAATTCCTAGTGTATGTCTGAGTCAAACAGAAAAGATCAGATAGGTTGCTGTTAGCGAAATGAACTCTAAGATAGGTATTCAAATGTATTTTTTTCTTTCATGCAATTGTTTCTAACACATTTATAAGATGATTTCTTTGTTGTTTTGTATGTCCCTTCCCCACGGTATAATATCTGCTTTCACTGTATTTGATATTGTTATAATTTGTGGAGGGGAAGGGAAAAAACAAATCATTTAAATAGGGATACAGGAGGAACCATTGCAACAATGAGACATACAAGTTGTTATGTTGAAAATGAACTTTACAACTTCGGTGGGTGGGAGCGGGGAGAGTGGGGAGGATTGGGTGAGGGGGGTGAGGGGAGGATGGGAAAGGATGGGAAGGGGAAACAAAGGAGAAGGTTACGATGCTTGATAAGAAATGTACTCATTGGGGCTGGGAAGGTGGCTCAGTGGTAGAGCACTTGCCTTGCATGCCTGAGGCCCTGGATTTGATTCCTCAGCACCACATAAACAAAAAGAAAAAATCTGGAAGTGGCGCTGTGGCTCAAGTGGTAGAGCATTAGCCTTGAGCTGAAGAGCTGAGGGACAGCGCCCTGGCCCAGAGTTCAGGCCCCATGACCGGACCCCCCCCAAAAAAAAAGAAAGAAAAAAGAAATGTTCTCATTATCTTGCCCATGTAATTGTAAGCCCTCTCAACAGTATTTTCACAATAAAAAAGAACAAAAAAAACAAAAAGGGATAACACACACATCAATGAAATAATGAGCATAATGGGCTGGGAAGGTGGCTCAGTGGTAGAGCGTCTTGCCTTGCATACCTGAGACCCTGGGTTTGATTCCTTAGCACCACATAAGCAAAAGGAAAAAAGCCGGAAGTGGCACTGTGGCTCAAGTGGTAGGGCGCTAGCCTTGAGCTGAAGAGCTGAAGGACAGTGCCCAGGCCTAGAGTTCAGGCCTCATGACTGGACCCAAAAAAACCCAAAAATAATAAAGAAAAGAAATAATGAGGATAGTGAGGGAATATTTGAAAGCTTATATTCAAGTAAACTGGACAATCCCAAAGGAAGACACACATTTCTAGAGGTACTTGAACTACCAAAATTCAAACAAGAAAATATAAATCACTTAAATAGATCTATAAGGAATGAGAATGAAGCAGTAATAAAATTCTCCTGACCACAAAACGTCTAGGATCATATAATTCAGTGCTGAATTTGACCAGACCTTTAAAGTAAAACAAGCATAAATACTCAAAATTTTCCATGAGTAGAGGGGAAAAAATACTTTTAAACTTGCCACGCCTACTCCGGTGGAGTCTGCTTAGCATGGAACACCTGCTTTCAGACCTGAGAATGGGGCTTCACAGAAGCCTACCTCTGAGAATGGGACTTCACCGAAGTCTACCCTCAGAGAATGGGGCTTCAAAGAGGCCTACCTCTCAGAATGGGACTTCACCGAAGTCTACCTCAGAGAATGGGGCTTCAAAGAGGCCTATCTCTGAGAATGGGACTTCACTGAAGTCTACCTCAAAGAATGGGGCTTCAAAGAGGCCTACCTCCTGGAAAGGCTGGCAAGCCCCTGGGAAAGATGTCTTTCTGTTTCTGTTTTTCTTTTCTTCGCTGTATAGGAGTGCCTATTAATCTTTTACTGTTCTTGCTGCTTGTTCTACTTACTCATGCTCAACGTTCCCTTATTCAAGGCTCTTTCTTGGAAGTGTTGATGATTCCAACATCTGATGAGTGTCCTGAGATTATGACTAACTCACCAGACTTAAGTGCTACCCTAAAAACCCCTCTTAAGGAGGGTATTAGACAAGTCATAAGTAAATATAAAAGTATTGGGGGTTTCATGACGTCACTTCAGCAGAAGGAATTGTTTGTAAGAAATTTACAAGAAGCTGTAGGCACGGCTAGAGCAAAAAGAATGTATGGCTATTGGAGACTTCCTTTTAATCTTAAAGCATATACAATAGACTCATATAGATACCCTGTAGATAAAAAAGATGCAGAGGGATATTTGGACCAAAAGCTAAAAAAGATCCCTAAAAGGTTGATAGATGAAAGGTGACAATGGCTTATCAGAGGAAAATGGTGGGATCCTCCATTATCTAGAGGACCCCAAAGACTTCCCCCAGATCCATAGCCTTTTACAGGTGTGTATGATAAGGATGGCAACCGTTGGGAAAACTACTTAGGAGAAAGAAATTCCTATTACTCTCTTTCATTTACTGAGAGACTTGCTAGATCTAGGCCTCCTTGGTGCTTACTATCAAAGAAGGAATAAGAAAGATCTTATGAGACAGTTAAGGCCACTATGGAAAAGAGTAAATGATTATGTGAAAGGGTTATAGAAAAGACACTATGAACTTAAATTTGATATATGGCCAGATTTAACTAAGTATACTGAATATCATGATTTTGGCCACAAATTGGGGACCCTCTAAAGAATGACAAAGGATCACAATTGCTTAGAAAAGATTTGAAACGCATGAAGTACAAAACTAAACAAAAGTAACAATAAAGTACTAGAGTTCATTCCTTTCTGTCCAGCACCTGGCACATATGCTCTGGTTAATGGTTAATAGATGATAAACATCGAAACCAATTGTATTTCTTAAAAGTAGAGCTAAAGCCGAAAATAAGTGCCTATCGTCATAGCTCCTCATCCAAAAAACAAGATCAGGTGACCAGCTGGTGACCACCCAAGAATGAAGCCTTGCAGCAAGATTGTGTAACCTTTTGCCCTTTCTCATGGAGACTTTTGCTATAAAAGCTTGTTATCCTCTGCAATAAATCGCACTCAGCATTCACTCCTCTTGTGTGTGAGTTGTGTTTGCCATCTCCCCACCTGTTCCAGTTACCTCCACTAGGTATCCTCTGTCATCCCGACAGAGCCGGTCCGCGGCACAAACTCATCATATGAAGCCAGTATTCCACTTATTCTAAAACTAGACAGAATACAACAAAAAGAGATTTATAGACCAATCTCTATGATGAACATAGATGTAGAAATTCCCAAAAAAATTGTTGCACGCCAAATGCAATACATCAAAAAGATTATATCCTATGACCAAATTGCTATATTCTAGATACTCAAGGTTAGTGGATCAACAAACTTACATCAATAAATGCAATATCACATATGAACAGACTCAAGGAATCCTATTATCATCTTAATTCAGGCAGAAATATCCTTTGACAAAAATTCAACATCTTTTCATGACAAAAGCTCTGGAGAAACTATGAGTTTAGGCAATGTTCCTCAATATAATAAATGCTATATTTGACAAGCCTATATTGTCAACGTCATAGTAAATGAAGGCAGAACTGAAATAATTTTTTCTAAAGTCAAGAACAATACAAGACATTCAGTCTATTCCCTTTATTTCTATTCACAATAGCACTGGAATCCTAGCCAGAGCAACAATGCACAAGAAGAAACAAAAGGGATTTAAATAGGGAAGGAAGAAATAAAGTATTGTTATTTTCAGATGATACGATTCTATACTTAAAGCACCTTAAAGTTCCACCTCTTTTGTAATATAGCAGAATATAAAGTCAGCATTAAAAAACCAATAACTATTCTGTACATCAACAGAAAAATAGGAGAATAATTCCATTTCCCAATAGTTTCAATTTTTTCTATGAATAAATTTAACAAAGGTGAAAGATTTCTATACTTAAAAGCATGAAACATTGAAGAAGAAATTTTAAAAAGACACTAGAAGATAGAAAGGCATCCCTTGTTGCTGAATATACAGAGTTAATATAAAGAAAATGGCTATATTAAGGAAAGCAATGTTTGCAGATAATGAAATTCCTACCAAAATCTCAATATCATTACTCACAGAAACAGAAAAAAAATCAATACTACAAATATAGCAAATATCCAATGCAATCCTGAACAAAACTAAAACAAAGTTGAAGGTATCATGATACCTCACTTCAAATTATATTACAAAGCCATAGGAACAAAAATAGCAATCAACTGGCCCCAAAATAGACATGAAGATTACTGAATAGAATGCCCAGAAATGCTGCTACCACAATCTGATTTCTGACAAAGGATCTCAAAGCTTGTATCAGAGAAAAGACAGACTTTTCAAGAAATGGTGCTGGAAAAACTAGCTTTCTTCATGCAGCAGACTGAAACCAGATCTCTTTCCCTCTCTCTCTCCCCTCCTCTCTCTCTTTCTCTCTCTCTCCTAACGTCAATTAAAAGTGAATCAAGAATTTTAATGTAAGACCTGAAACTTTGAAACTACTAGTCGTAGTCAAAATACTGGAATGCATTGGCATAGGTAGTGACTTCCTGATTAGAAATTCAATAGCTCAACAAATAAGGGCAAGTATTGACAAATAAAATTATATTAAACTAAAAAGCTTTTACACAACAATGTCTCTAAAGGCTAAAGGGACAACCTACTGTATGGGAGAAAATCGTAAAGCAATTATTCATCTGACGAAGAATATACATAATACAGAATATACAGTATATACATAAAACTCAAAACACTGAACTCTTCAAGAAACAAAAATGGGCAAAAGTGCTGAACAGATCATTCTTGGGGTAAGAAGAACAAACGACCAATAAATACATAAAGAAATGCATAACGTCCTGGCCATAAAGAAATGCAAATCAAAATGACAGAGATTTCATCCCACTCCAGCCAATATGGCTAGAGCAGAAACAACATCACAGAGCATATGAGGATGCCAAGAGAAAAGAGTCCTGTTTGTAGGATATGCAAATTAGTGCAACTACTATGTAAATAAGCCTAAATTGATTTCCTCAAAAAAATAGTACTGTATGCTGCAACCATGTCATGATTGGGTATTTTATTTATTAAATATTGTTAGTGGAGTAGGTATTGAATTTAGAGCCTTGAACTTGCTAGGCTGGTGCTCTCCACTGGAGCCACACCTCCAGCTCTGCTTTATGCTGGGCCACACCTCCAGCTCTGCTTTAAGCTGGTCATTTTCAAGATGGAGTCTAGCAAACTTTCTTAGGCAGGTTGTCTTTGAACTGTGATCCTCCATATCTTAGCCTCCTGAGTAAGATTAAATGTATAAGTTATCATCATTTGGCTCACAGTTAGGCATCTATCTGAAGGAATGAAAGTCATAAAACAATAAATGTACTTATATATCCATGTTCATTACAATACTTTTCTTAATAGCCAAACCTGAGAAAAACCCAGATGCCCTATAACTGATGAGTGACTCCAAATATGTGCTCTATATATACAATAGGCAAAGAAAAGAACCACATGGTCATCACAATATATGGGGGAAAACATTTGACAAGATCCAACACCGCTTTATGATGAAAGCTCTGGAGAGTCCAGGAATATATGGGACATTCGTCAATGTAATATAGGCATACATAACATAGACAAACCTACAGCCAGCATGTATTTAATGGTGAAAAGTTAAAACCATTCCCTCTAAAAATCAAGAATGAGAGAAGGATGTTCACTCTCTCCACTCCTCTGCAATATAGTACTGGGAATTTCTAGTTAGAGCAATAAGGGCAGGAGACAAACATAAAGCGGATCCATATAGGGAAAGAAGAAATAAAACTCTCTCATTTTGCAGATAACATGATCCTGTATTTAAAGAGCCCATGGATTCCTTTCCTAAGTTACTTTGCTGAGTTAGCAGGGTATAAAATTAACCCCAAGCTGGGCACAGGTGGCTTATGCCCGGCATCCTAACCACTCAGAAGGCTGAGATCTGAGGATTGTGGTTCAAAGCAGCATAGGCAGGAAAGTCCGTGAGGCTATTATCTCCAATTAAGCACCAGAAAACCCAAAGTGTCATTGTTGCTCAAAAGTTAGAGCACTTACCTTGAGCTGAAGAGCTGTGGGACAGAGCCCAAGCCCAGAGTTCAAGCCACATCGCCAACAAAGGAAGAAAGGAAGAAAGAAAGAAAGAAGAAAGAAAGAGAAGAAGAAAAGAGAAAGAAAGAAAGAAGAAAGAAAGAAGAAAGAAAGAAAGAAAAGAAGAAAGAAGAAAGAAGGAAAGAAAGAAAAGAAAGAAAGAGAAAGAGAGAAAGAAAGAAAGAAAGAAAGAAAGAAAAGAAAGAAAGAAAGAAAGAAAGAAAGGAAGGAAGGAAGGAAGGAAGGAAGAGAGAAAGGAAGGAAGGAAGAAAGAAACCCCCAAAATCAGTAGCTTTTCTGTATGCCAATAAGGAGAAGAGTGAATCTGAAATCAGGAAAGAAAGTCCTTTTGTAATAGCCTCAAAAAACACTTTGGAATTACCAAAGAGATGAAGGACCTCTGTGATTAAAACGTTAGAAACAGGTTTAAGGAAGTAGAAAAACCTCCCATTCTCCTGGATTGGAAGGTTTAACCATGAAAATAGCAATATTGCCCAAAGCTATCTACAAATTCAATTCAATACCCATCAATATCCAACAAAATTCTTCAGTGATATAGAACAAACAATCCACAAACTAATCTGGAATATTGGAAGACCCTGAATAGCACAACCAATCCTTAGTAGGAAGATCAGTGCTGGAGGAATATCAGTACCAGGAGGAATATCAGTACCAAGCTTTAATCTCAATTAAAAAGCTATAGAAATTAAAACAAACCAAAACAACTTGGTACAGGCACAAAATAGGACAGAGGACCAATGGACTAAAATAGAAGAACCAGAAATGAATTTACAGACCCATAGCCACCTTATATTTGATAAGGGAGCCAAAGGATGGCAAAAAGGACAACCTCTTCAAAATTGATGCTGGCAGAATTGGCTACCCAGTACTTGTGCAGAAAACTGAATTTAGATCCTTATATATCAACCTGCACCAGAATCAACTCCAAATGGATGAAAGACTTTAATGTAAGATCAGATACCCTGATAATATTACAGGAAGATATAGGGGACACGTTAGGGGGTAGTACAGTTCAAAACTTACTAAGTAATGATCCAGAATCAGAACAAATCAAAGACTAGGTAAATGGGATTGCATACAACTGAAGAGTTTCTGCCTGGCAAAACACATGCTTTAACAATTGCTGGTGGGGATGTGGCCAAAAGGGAACATTACTACACTGTGGTTAGGAATGCAAACTGGTTTAACTACTCTGGAAAGCAATATGGAGGTTCTTTAATAGACTAAACATATAACTTCCCTATGACCCAGCAATTTCACTCCTGGGTATGTATCTAATTGTCTAAAATCAGGCTATACAAAATGCCACCAGCATGACCATGTTCAATGCATCATTGATTACCATACACAAGACATGGAATCAGTTCAGATGTCCCTCAATGAATGAATGGATCAAGAAAATGTGGCCAGGCACTGGTGGCTCATGCCTGTAATCCTAGCTACTCAGGAGGCTGAGATCTGAGGATCGTGGTTCAAAGCCAGCCTGGGCAGGCAAGTCCAATATACCACTAGGAAAAAAATGGAAGTGGTGTTGTGGCTCAAGCCGTAGTGCATTCGCCTTGAGCTGAAGAGCACCAGGACAGGGCCCAAGCCCAGAGTTCAAGCCCCACGATGAGAAAGGAAAAAGAAAATATTGTATGTAACAATGCTCAACAAGAAATATACTCATTGCCTTACTCATGTAACTGTAACCACTCTGTATAGCATCTTTAGAATAGAACAAAACTGTTTTTCCAAAAGAAAGAAAATGTGATATGTATACACAGTGTAATTCTATGCTTCCATTGGAGAGCATGACATTCCCTTGTTCATAAGGAAACGAAAAACTTGGAAAAAAATTATAGTAAGTGAAGTAAGACAGGCCCAAAGAAATACAAGCTGCATAATTTCCCTCATTTGTAATAATTAAAATGTGCCTATAAATCTACAAAAAATTCCAATGGATAGTAAAAGACAAATAACTACACTTGGACATAATGAATTAAACAGAAGTCTAAACAGTCATACAGTGAGACCAAAGGAGTATATCCTTAATAGAGGGCTCATTAGGTATGTACATATGAGCATATAAAATGATATTTATAGAAATGAACTCCAAAAAATGGAAGTAAAAAGTTTTTTATTGTACTGTTTCAGTTTTTTAAAATCTTTCTTCTCTTCTCTTCTTTCTTTTTCTTTTATTTTTTTTAATTTTTATTTATTTTTTTACTGTGAATATACTGTACAGAGGGGTTACAATTACATGGACAAGAAAATGAGTATATTTATTATCAAGCATTGTAGCCTCCTCCTTTGTTTCTCCTTCCGGTCCCTTCCCAACCTCCTCCCCCCCCCACCCCAGCCTTCAAGCCCCCCCAACAAAGCTGTAAAGTTCGTTTTCGACATAACGACTTGTACACCTCATTGTTGCAATGGGTCCACCTGTATCTTTATTTAAACGACTTGTTTTTCCCATTATTCTCCACAAATTAAACCGACATCAAATACAGTGAAAGCAGGGGTTATACTGTGGGGGAGGGACATACAAAGCAACAAAGAAATTATCTTATAAATGTGTTGGAAACAATCGCATGAAAGAAAAAAAACTGAATACATATCTTAGGGTTCATTTCCCTAACATCACCTTATCTGAACTTTTTTGCTTGACTCATACATATACTAGATATTGCAAATCAGGGAAAACTTGGGATTTATGTTTCTTTGGGCTTGGCTTACTTCGCTTAATATAATTTTTTCCGAGTCTTTCCATTTCCTAACAAATGGGGCAATGTCATTCTTTCTGATGGAGGCATAGAATTCCACTGTGTATACGTACCACATTTTCTTGATCCATTCATCAACTGAGGGTCATTGGGTTGGTTCCAGATCTTACTATGGTAAGTAATGCTGCAGTAAACATAGTTGTGCTGGTATCTTTAGTGTGGTCTTGATTGTAAACATTTGGATAAATGCCCAAAGTGGGATTGCTGGGTCATAGGGGAGCTCTATGTGGATACATTTAAGTAATCTCCATACTACTTCCCAAAGTGGTTAAAAAAGTTTACACTCCCACCAACAATGCAGTAAGATTCCCTTCTGTCCAAATCCCCTCCAGCATCTGTTGTTATTAGAGTGCTTGGTTATAGACATTCTAACTGGGGTGAGGTGGTATCTCAATGTTGTTTTGATTTGCATTTCTTTTATGGCTAGAGAGTTTGAGCATTTCTTCCTGTGTCTATTGGAAATCCTTCTTTGTTCTTCAGAGGAGTGTCTCTTTAAGTCTTTAGCCCCGTTATTTATTGGACAGTTTTTTTCTTTGAGGATTTGTTGTAGGGGGATTTAATTTTTTGAGTTCCAGGTATATTTTAGATATGAGACCATTGTCCGTTGTATGGCTAGTGAAGATCTTGTCCCAATCTGAGGGCTTTCTATTGATCTTGCTTGCTATATCTTTTGCCATGCAGAAGCTCTGAAACTTCATGCAATCCCATTTGTCCAACCTTTCTTTGATTTGTTGTGTTTATGGGTCTCTATTAAGAAAATTTCGACCTGCACCAAGGAGAACTAGGATTTCTCCTATTCCATCCTGTAATGTTTTCAGAGTGTCTGCTTTGAATCCGAGGTCTTTGATCCATTTGGAGTTGATTCTGGTGCAGGGTGATATATAAGGATCAAGCGTTAGTTTTCTAAGAGTAGTTAACCAGTTTTGCCAGCACCATTTACTGAAGAGGCTGTCTTTCTTCCATTCTATTTTTTTTAGCTCCCTTATGGAACATTAGATGGCTATATGTCTGTAGGTTCATTTCTGGGTTTTCAATTCTATTCCATTGGTCCTGAGGTCTGTTCTTGTGCCAGTACCAAGCTGTTTTGATTACTATGGCTTTATAGTAGAGTTTGAAATTTGGTATTGATATTTCTCCAGCATTGTTCTTTCTGTTGAGGAGCCTTTTAGCTATTCGGGATATTTCATTATTCCATATGAATATTTGGATTGCCTCTTCTATTTCCTTGAAGAATGAGGTTGGAATTTTGCTAGGTATCACATTGAATTTATAGATAGCCTTGGGAATTATTGCCATTTTGACGATGTTGATCTTTTCAATCCAGGAGCATGGGAGGTTTTGCCATTTTCTAAGTTCTGCTTTGATATCCTTTCTTCAGGTTTTTAAAATTTTCATCATAGAGCCCTTCACTTCTTTCGATAAGCTTATTTCTAGGTATTTTATTTTTTGGGGGTTATTACAAATGGAGTTGCTTTCCTAATTACAGCCACACTTTGCTCTTTGTTGGCATACAAAAAAGTCATTGATTTTGGGGGTTTAATTTTATACCCTGCTACTTTGCCAAAGTTTTGAATCAGCTTGAGTGATTTGGGAGTGGAGTCTATGGCTTTCTTTAAATACAATTTCCTGTCATCTGCAAATAGAGAGAGTTTTACTTCTTTTCTTATTTGGATCCTCTTTATGTTTGCATCTTGTCTTATTGCTGTAGCTAGGCATTGTAATAATAGATTGAAGAGAAGTGGAAAGACTGGACATCCTTGTCCTTTTCCTGAGTTAAGAGGAAATGGCTTTAGTTTTCACCATTAATATAATGCTGGCTGTAGGTTTGTCATATACACCTTTTATTGTATTGAGGAATGTTGCATGGATTCCTAATTTTTCAAAAACCTTCATCATAAAGGGGCGCTTGATCTTGTCAAATGCTTTTTCTACATCTATTGAGATAACCATGTGGTTCTTATCCTTGCTCCTGTTGACGTGATTAATTATATTAATTGATTTGCGTATATTGAACAAGCATTGCATCCCTGAAATGAATCCTGTTTTATAAGAGTGTATGATTTTTTTATGAATTGTTGATGCATCTGTTGAACTAGATTGTATCTGCAGAGTATTGACTGGGCAAATACAGACTTTGGTTGATGGTTGCCTTAAGATAGTGTTCTAGCACAAAACTGGTGTTATTTTCATCCCAAATGGGCAGAGTAAGCCGGAAAAATAAACACAAGAAAAATAGCAAGTCCGGATATCTCACTCCCACTCATGATAATCAGGGACAAAATAGATAATGAATAATCCAGAGTAATGTTCCCAAATAGCTCTATAAACACTGCTGGCCAACATGATAAATGAAAAGATTGAAAACCTACAAAGGACTCTGTATGAGCGTGATAGTGAGAGAGAGGAGGCAAACCAAGATTTATACACGAACAGCATGAGTGTGAGGAAGATACTCAAAAACTAATACACAACTTGCATGAGCAGCTTGAGAATTCTCAAAGAGAAAGGTAGGAATGGCATCGGAAGTCTAAGAACACTCAAAGAGAACTACAGGAATGATGTGAACGTGAGGAAGCTAAACAAAGTGTAATACAGGAATTTAGAGAGCAGGATGAGAATAAACAAAGATCACTAAAGGCATTCATGGAATCCATTAACAAAGAGGTGAAGGAAGTCGGGAGACCACAAACGGAATGCTGAATGGAAACCAACAGAAGGAATGGAAGTCCAAGGAAACCATAACCAATCAACTAAGTGATTTGAGAATAAACACTGAGCACCAAATTAAGGAAGTAAAGAAGTTCATACAAGATCTAAAACAAAGCTTCAACAAAGAATTTGAAGCCATCAAAGCTGACCAATTAGAAGGAAAAGAAATAAAAAACAAAGTAGAAAGTCTTGACAGCAGGTTAGACCATGCAGAAGATCGAATCTCGGGGATTGAAGATAGCCCAGATATTATAGAGAAAGAACATACAACCCTCCAAGACAAGTCCAAGAAATATGATAGATCTATCCAACACTTGGAAAACACAAGCAAAAGGAATAATCTGAGGATAATGTGTGTAGAGCAGCACCTAGAAATAGAAGTTAATGGTCTAGGAAATTTGTTTAACAGGATCCTAGCAAAGAAGTTCCCAAAAATGCAAAAAGATAGGTCTATTCAGATACAAGAAACTTTTAGAACCCCAAATAGACAAGACGAGAATAGGACACCCCACTGCAACATTATAATCCACACAGGATCAACTCAGACCAAGGAAAAGATCCTTAAATGTATTAAGGAGAAAAGATTAATCACCTATAAAGGGCAACCAATTAAAATCACCTCAGATTTCTCAGCAGAGAGAATGAGAGCAAGAAGAGCCTGAAATGATGTATGCCATGCCCTAAAAACAAACAACTATCAACCAAGAATACTGTACCCAGCTTAACTCTCCTTCATAACTGAAGGCCAAATAAAAACCTTCCATAACAAAGAAAAAAAAAAAAAAGAAACAATATATCTCCACCAAACCAGTCCTACAAAAGATTCTTAAAAATGTCCTACACATAGAAAACCAGGGAGACCACAATAAAGGCCAAGAAATTGCACACAAACTGAGAATCCAAGAACCATAGGAAGAACCCAGTTTTTGCAGCCCCCAAGAAGGTGGATAACATGGCAGGAACACCCAAATACCTCTCAGTCCTTTCTATCAACATTAACGGACTTAACTTTCCAATTAAGCGACATAGACGGTCTAGTTGGATTAAAAAACAAGATCCTTGTATATGCTGCCTTCAGGAGTCACATCTTGCCCCTAAAAACAAACACATTTTCAATGTGGAAGGCTGGAACAAAATCTACCAATGAAACGGCCTCCATAATCAGGCGGGAATTGCAATCCTAATACCAGATAAAATAGACTTCAACTTAAAATTTGTGAGAAGAGATAAAGAAGGTCTCTACAGATTAATTAATGGATCTCTCCTTCAAGAGGATATTATAATTCTAAGTATCTTTTCGCCAAACAAAGGAGCACACAAATTTATCCAAGAAACACTACTTTCCCTCAAATCCCACATAGATCCAAAGACATTAATTGTTGGGGATTTTAACACACCACTCTCCCCACTAGATAGATCAACTTGGCAAAATCTCAAAAGAGAACCCGCAGGTCTAAACAACTGCATAGATCAACTAGTTTTAACAGACATCTACCGAATATTTCACCCAGCAGCATCACAATACACGTTTTTCTCAGCAGCACATGGAACATTTTCTAAAATAGACCACATTTTAGGCCACAAAGGAAGTTATACTTTGCATTCTCTCAGACCACAAGGGAATAAAGTTAGAACTCAACACCAAAAGCCACCAAATAAAGTCCGGTAACACATGGAGGCTGAACAACACACTGCTGAATCACGAGGGATTCATGGAAGAGATTAGAAAGGAAATTCAAATGTTCATGTTATTTAACAAAAATGAGCACACAAATTACCAGCTCCTCTGTGACACAGTAAAGGCAGTACTCAGAGGCAAGTTTATAGCTCTGAGTTCCTACATCAACAAATTGGAGAGATCTGAAACCAACAATTTAATGAGACATCTGAACCTCCTTGAAAAAGAGCAGGAATATAAACCCCAATCGAGTAGATGGAAAGAAATAATTAAAATTAAATTAGAATTAAATGAATTAGAATCCAAAAAAACTATAGAAAGAATCAACAAAACAAAGAGTTGGTTCTTTGAAAAAATTAACAAAATTGACACACCCTTAGCAAACTTATCAGAAAAAGAAGAGAACACACCTAAATAAATGAACTCAGAGATGAGAATGGAAACATCACCACAGAAACAACCAAGATTCAGAACATTTTAAGGGAATACTTCTCAAAACTTTATGCTAATAAGTTTCAGAATTTGGCAAAAATGGACCTTTTCCTAGCAAATATTGACATGCCAAAACTAAACCAAGATGAATTACACCATCTCAACAGGCCCATATTAAGCATTGGAATAGAAACAGCAATAAGAGCCCTCCCATCTAAGAAAAGTACAGGACCAGATGGTTTTACAGCAGAATTCTACAAGTCCTTCATTGCAGAGCCTACACCAATACTCCTCCAACTCTTCAATGAAATTGAAAGAGAAAGTTCACTACCGAACACATTCTGTCAAGCCATCATAACCTTCATCCCAAAACCAGTTGGGGACTCATCAAAGAAAGAGAACTATAGACACATTTCTTTGATGAATATTGATGCCAATCTTCTTTCTTTCATTCCCTTCCGTTGTTGTATAAGATTTCTGCAACCTTCATCTTGTATATAAGCTCATCTGATTTGGGAAGGGGGAACACAGAAATAGTGGGACAATAGGAAAACCAATCTGCAGTTGGATATGAACTATACAACTTTTGGGGGGAGAGAAGTCAGAAGGTGGAAAACTGGGAGAGAATGACGGATGGGGTGACCCCGTTCAAAAGAAAATGTACTCATTACCTGAATCATACTACCCCTGTGGACATCACCTTTACAATAGAGTTTTTAAGAAAGAAAATGTATTTTATTTCTAAATAGAAGAAAGAAGAAATGGTTGGAACTGGGAACACATTAATTGAAGTAAGCCATGTTCAGAAGGACAAAGGTCAAATGTTTTCTCTCATATGTTCATGCTAGACCTAAAAAGTTAACATATACATAAACACATAAAAATGTTTGTAATTTAGGGGATTGTTGAGGAATGATATAGAGGAAAGGAAAAACAAATGTTAGCTGATGAACAATATAGAAATACAGTGCACCTGTGAAGAGAGCAGAATGAAATTCAGTGAAAGCATTTGAGTAATAGATAGTACTGGAGATAGGAGAAAATTAGAGCAAAAGAGGATAGCAATAGAGTAAATTACACACATGTAAAAGGGCATGGTGAAACCCGTTTGAATAATAACCATACACTGAAACAAGCGAATGACAATCAGGAAAAACAGGTCTTATCCAGGGTATAGGTACTAGTGGCAAGGGGAAGGGAGAAGGAAAAGGAGAGTAAATAAGATCAAACTACTCTATGCTCACGTGTGTATAATGGATAATGAAGCTTGTTGTGATTGGTTTGGGAAAGGTGGAAGGGAAAAGAGGGAGAGAGGAGGGATTGAGTCTAATGAAAGTGCATGGTATAAGTATGGACATGTCAAATTGTTCCTCTGCAACTAATTGATGCTAATAAAAATATACAAAAGGAATTGTTATGCACTAAAATGAGATTATTAATTTAAGTTAAAAAAACGATTATATTTGTTGGAAGTGTGCTATTTCAGGTAAATAAAGAGATGGCATTAAGACTACTTTCAGTGATCATTTTTATAGTTTGTTACTAGAGAAACTCTGCTGATTGTGTAGAGTACCACTATATTATAATGGGAAAAAATCAGAATCACTACAGATCTCTCTACACTGAATGCAACAAAGGCCTGGGAAAGTATGATCCGAGCCTTGAGAACCAATAACTGCCAGCGCAGACTGATTTAACCAGGAAAGCTAGCAATCACATCCAATGGAGAAACTAAAATTTGTAAAAATAAAGAAAAATAAATGGATTCATAAACAATAAGCTATCATTACAAAGAATATTAATATGGGGAACACAACCTGAAGAAAGCAATCATGAACAGAAATTCACATCAACAGATATCACTAGAAGTCTGACTTAATAAGCTCAGAAGAAAGGAAAGAAGAAAAACTTAGGAAAGCAGGAAATTGACAGGAAACATAATGCATCTCTCTATAATAATCATAAATATTAATGGGCTCAATTCATCAATAAAAAGAAAAAGAACTGCAGATTGGATCAGGAAACAAGACCTATCCACCTGTTGACTTCAGGAGACCCACCTCACAGCCAAACATAAAAACAAACTCCAAGTGAAGGGTTGGAGTAAGATCTACCATGCAAATATTCCCAGCAAGAAAGCAGGAGTAGCTATCATGATATCTGGCAAAATAAATTTTTCATTAAAATCAATACAAATAGAAAAAGAAGGATACTACATACTTATACAGGGAACATCCAAGAAGAATATATAACCATTATTAGCTTATATTACCCAAATACTGGTGCACACAAATATGTTAAGCAAATACTCTCAAACTTAAAGAATAAAATAGATCCAAATACTATAATACTGTTGTGCCCAGATCGCAGGACCCCCACCAAAAAGAACACAAGTGTCAGACTTTACAACTGTTTTAAGTTTTTATTTAGATGGGCTGCAGCTCAGGTCTCTTCCTACACTCTGACACAGCGGAGACTAGGAGGAGAGCCCTGAGATAAGGATTTTCAGGGCTTATAAAGGCTCACAACCCTATGTACCACCACGTGTTGCTCTGCTAGCTGAAACAGCAACAAATGGTCACTGCCTCATAACCATTCATTCCCCGCCCCGCCCCACCCCGCTTGACTTATGGTCCTGAGACACAATCTTGTGGCTCCTGCCCAAAATTAACTCCAACAGCACTCGATCTTGAATGAGTTCTTATATTTCTAGTCCCTCTCTGACAGTAGCCATAAACAACAATAACAATAACAATCAGCCCATTTTTCTTTTCTTGAGGCATATGCAAAATGGTTGGTTAGGATGCTTGGAGACTTCCCATGTTTCCCCTGGTCGTCCAGGGCAAAGGGGTCAGCTGGTCTGGAATGGGAGCAGTGGACCCAAGCAGCTATGCCATCTACCTTAAGGGCAGGAGGAGTAGCCAGTAGCAACATGTAAGGTCCCTTCCACCGTGGTTCCAGAGATCTCAGGTTGTGTCTTTGAACAAGCACCCAGTCCCCTGGTTTAAACGAATGGGGGAGGGTAAGAATAGAGGCAGAATCATATAATGCTCTAAACTGGGGCCACACATTTTTGTGGACAAACTGTAGATAGACAAGTTTACATTGAAATTCAGTATCACTCAAATCAGCAAGCAATTCAGTCTGAAGGCTAGGGATAATGGGTGGAGGGTGTCCATACATTATTTCAAAAGGAGTAAAGCCAAGCTGATAGGGTGAATTTCTTACTCTAAACAGGGCAAAAGGAAGGAGCGATACCCAGTCTGCGCCAGTCTCCAAAGCCAATTTAGTTAAGGTCTCTTTTAGAGTCTGATTCATTCTTTCTACCTGCCCTGAACTCTGGGGTCTATAAGCACAGTGCGATTTCCAATCCATCTCCAGTGCTGCGGCTATTCCCTGACTTACTTTTGAGTTGAAGGCCAGTCCATTATCCTACCCGATGGTGGATGGAAAGCCATACCTGGGTAGGATTTCTTCCAGGATCTTCTTAGCCATGACGTTCACGGTCTCATGCTTTGTTGGGTAAGCTTCAACCCAACAAAAACTAGCAAATATTTATATCCAAATTTTCCATTTTTATTTTCTGTGAAGTCTACTTTCCAATACACACCTGGCCTATCTCCATGGAGGCAAGCTTCTTTTGTAACCGGTTGAGTGGTGGCATTGGTGAGCTGACAGGCTTTACAATTTTTAACAATGTCCTCAATGAGTTGATTTCCTTGCCTAATTTTTACTTCTGAGTCGGAGCAAGTCCTGCATTCTTCGGGTTCCCATGTGAGAGGTCCAATGGATTTTCTTAAGTATCCCCTTTCCTAACCTTTGTGGCAAGATAAGTTTCCCCTCCCCAGTTTTTCACCAGCCCAGGTTTTATAGACCATGGGAATTTTCTTTATCCACTCCAATCTTCTTGGGAGTACTGAGGCTCATGAGGCAAAGCTCATGGCCCTGGATCTACTAGAGTCAGTACTTCTGCTCTGGGCTGGAGGGCCGCCTCCTTAGCTGCCTGATCGGCCAATTTATGTCCTTTGGTTATAGAATCAGTTCCCTTTTGCCAGGCGCTAGTGGCTCACGCCTGTAATCCTAGCTACTCAGGAGGCTGAGATCTGAGGATCACGGTTCAAAGCCAGCCCGGGCAGGAGAGACCGTGAGATTCCTATCTCCAATAAACCAACAGAAAACCGGAAGTGGTGCTGTAGCTCAAGTGGTAGAGCATAGAGGTGAAGAGCTGAAGGACAGTGCCCAGGCCCAGAGTTCAAGCCGACCAAAAAAAAAAAAAAAAAAGAATCAGTTCCCTTTTGATGTCTCGGCAGTGCATAATGGCAATATTTGCTGGTTCCCATAAGGCAGGGATGAGGCTTAAAATTTCTTGTTTGTTTTTAATAGCCTTTCCCTCAGCTGTCAGCAGCCCCCTCTCTTGGTAAATGGCTCCATGCACATGCATGGTGGCAAAAACATACTGACTGTCTGTGTAAATGTTTAGTCTCTGCTCTTTTCCCATCTCTAGGGATTTTGTTAGCACCACTAGTTCTGCTCTTTGTGCAGACATTCCCTTAGGGAGTGCTTCTGCTCACACTATCTCAGTGTCTATGGTGACTGCTGCACCCGCGTACCTTTTTCCATCTTGAATGAAACTGCTGCCGTCTGTGAACCAGGTATGTTCGGTATGCCATAGTGGCAAGTCCAACAAGTCTGGCCTCTTTTCTTTGGCCAAGTCTCTCTTTTCACGCTCAATTTCATGTTCTCTATCCTTCCTTTCCTGTCTTTGCTCCTCTGTCTCTCTCTTATTGTAAACCTTTTCCGCCATGGCTACTAGATCCCTAATAAACTTTTCACCAAGTCTGTGTAGAGCCAGCAACTTTGGCTTTATGTCTGGTGCAGCTTGATTTATATAGGCAAACATAATCATCTGAGTCGACTCCTGGGTCTCAAGGTTTTGACTAAAAACTTCCATGAGCTCTCAAGATATGCTGCCAGACGTTCACTTCCTCCCTGTCTAACATCATAAACTTTGGCCATGTTAATAGGTCAGTGAGCTGCCAACTTGAGACCTGCCAACAGAGCCTAGCGATAGAGGAGGAGTCACTTGCTAACTTCAACAGTATTGTAGTACCATGTTGATGAGATCTCAGGAAAATAGGCAGCGATCAAGGCAGGATCTGTGATGGGCACTCCTGTGGGCCCAGGGATATGTTTCCAGGATGCCTCTCAGATATGGTCTCTCTCTTCAGTGGTAAAAAGTACCTGCAAAAGCTGACTACAATCATCCCAAGTGGGCTGATGAGTAAAGAGAATAGTTTCAAATAAACGAATTAAATTCTGGGGTTTCTCAGAAAAGGGGGCATTTTGGACAAACCAATTGTATATATCACTGGTAGAAAATGGCCATTTTTGGTATTTCTGTCTACCATCCACATCCACAGGATCTACAGTGCATAAGAGAAAAACAGCTGCATTAGATGGCATCGTCGAGTGACTGGCCCCTCAGAAACTTTAAGGGC
>NW_027204680.1:0-22760 GCF_024711535.1 Dipodomys merriami | reverse complement strand
AATCAACATTACTTCCCTGCCCACCCTCCTCTTCACTGAAGATGGTTCCATCCAGAGTACAAGAGTCCTTAGCTTCCTCCTCTCAGCTCTCCTTCAGCATCAATGTCAACACTGTCTATCACCAAGATGCCTGCTATATGACCACTCTGGCCTCACTGCTTCTCTCACCAGAAACCCATCTCATTCTTTGAGAAGAGTTCTGTTCCCTAAATACCCCTGAGCGGCACCACTGGTCTACAAGGAGCCACAGCCTTCCTTCTGCAAATCTCATCATTATGCAGTGCAGGCTCAGCCCTCTGAGTCCAGTCCCCTCATAGCAAAGGCCTGCTGTGCCCAAGTCCTCCCCATCCCACATTGTCACCCAAGGGCAGCATGGGCCCTCAGCACTGACTCTCTGTGCAAATATAGTGCCCTGGCTGAACCAAAACAAACATCACAGTGATGAAGGCTCACATCCACTCTCACCGGATTTCTGTTCATGTGGGAAGGCAGTCAGCTCAGACAGGGTCCATCAACAGGCACCATTATATAGGCATGCTTTCTCAGGTCTCCTGTTCCTTCACCACCTCTAGGTGAAAGGAAGGGAATTTATTTTAATTCATTCACTTTGTGATTCCTAAAATGGAGATGTGACATTTAGAATAGTTGAATATTTGTGCTGGGAAGGTGGCTCAGTGGTAGAACGCTTGCCTTGCATGCATGAGGCCCTGGGTTCGATTCCTCAGCAAAAAGAAAAAAGCCGGAAGTGGTGCTGTGGCTCAAGTGGTGGAGCACTAGCCTTGAGCTGAAGAGCTGAGAGAAAGTGCCTAGGCCTGAGTTCAGGCCCCACGACCGGACCCCCCCCACAAAAAAAGAATAGTTGAATATTTGAACATCAGCTCCCCCAGCATGCCAGTTTCCTCAGCAGAAAAATTAGGGTCTACTCTTCCATGAGGCCTAGACACTTCCCCTTGGAACTGCCAGGGGAAAGGAAGCATCATGCCCACAACCTTGTGCTCTGGGGAAGCGGGTGTCAGCTGGGGGCCTCTCAGGAGACTCCCAGAATCTCTACCAAAATAGAACATTCAGCGCTGACCCTTTGTGCAGTGCACATGTCCCTTCCTCCCTGTCCATTTGCACACTATGCCACCACCCCCTTCCTTCCACAACCATTTGTAAGGTGTCCCTCACACAGCTGTCCCTTACATAAGTACACAAATCCCTTTCATAATAACTGAGAAAACAACCTCTGCTACACCAAACTAACAAAGTCTAATGTGTTTGCCTGATGCTGGAGGCTTTTGCCTGTAATCCTAGCTATCCCACAAGTTCACCTGTAAGATTACAGATACAGCAATTCTAGGAAATTCCATCTTCAATTAACTAGAGAAATGAAAGCCGGGAGGTATGACTCAAGTGGTAGAGAACCAGCTATGACCATACAAACTGAAAGAGAGAAAGAGAGAGACAGAGAGAGGAGAGACAGAGAAACAAACATTGTCAGAGACTGATTCAAGAGCAGGAAGAGAGGGAGACCGAATGGAACAGGAAGATTTCAGGAGGAGGAAATAGGAAGAGAAGAGGAGAGAGAAGAATGAAAGGGGAAGAATACGAGGAATGTAAGAGGGAGAAAGAAAAGTAGGGAAGGTAGATGGAATGGGGTGGAGAGCTGAGAAGGGGAAGATAAGGAGAGAGAGTAAAGGAGACAGAGAGAAAAGCACTGAGTTCAAGTCCCAGAGCCAGTACAGGTGCACAGACACAAACACACAACAAACAAACATGGAGAGAAAAGAAAAAGCATTGAGAAATCAAGGAAATTCACAGTACTTCCCTCCCCACCCACCCTCTTCACTAAACACTGGTCCATGTGGAGTTCAGGATTCCTCAGTTCCTTTCCTGGCCATCCTCCTCTGAGTTGTAATACAGCATCAGTGTCAGTCCTGTCTTTCAATAAGGTGCCCATCCTTTACCCTCTTTTGGCCCTCCTTGGGCTGTCCTTTGGCCCCTCCTTTTGGCCCACCAGAATCCCATCTCATTCTTTGAGGGGAGATTTGCTTCCCAAATGGCCCTGAGCTGAATCTGATTTACCAGGAGCTCCAGCTCACTTCCTTCCACAAATGTCATGTGTGCTCTGCAGGTTCAGCCTATTGACTCAGAGCACAAATAGCAAAGGCCACGTGTGCCCAACTGCTCCCCATCACTCCCTTGTTAAACCCCCCCCCCCCCGGTAGCTGAGCCAACACATATAACGCAGTGGTCGAGGGCCACATCCAATCTTACCGAGTTTCTGCTCATGCTCAGAAACAGTCAGCCCAGCCAAGGTCCACCCACTAGCAAAGCCCACCCAGGCATCCATCCACAGGCACCACTGTATCTCCATACTTTCTCAGGAATCCTGCTCCTTCACAGGTTTCTTCACCTCTACCTTGAAGGAAGGGGTATCATTCTACTTCATATATTTTGCCAGTCTAACAGGAACTCTGGTTGTTCAGACTGTTCTCTTATTTGAAACACAGCTAACCCAACATTCTGGTTCCCCTTAAAGAAAATGGGGGCTCCTGGGGAGGGGGAGAAGTTGCAAATCAAACAACCTGTCTAGGTAATAGGGTCTCTTTGACTGTGAGCAAATAAACAAGTCTGAAATAAGGGATTCTTGGATGATGGTATTATGTTGGGATAATGATGAGGTTTAGATAGAAATCACACCCACAGAAAACTGCATTGAATAGGAGGAAAGTTGGGGCAGAAACCACTGACAGTGTATGGGGTGAATGGAGACAGGTCCCTCTCCATTCCCAGTGAAGATTTGCTCTTATGTTCCAACCCAGCCAGTGTACCTAGTGTGCTCAGGAGTTGTACCCTTTCACCTGAAGACTGCTGAAAGAGAAGCAGAGTCCAGGATGCCTCTTGCCCCTCAGATCCATGGGCTCCTATAGCATCAAGGGTCTCACTTTAAACCTAAATAAATGAACTAGAAAGTAAATAGGCAGACAAGCAACATACATAAAAGGTGAGATGATGACCTGCTGCAGCATTTGGGACAAAAGCATCTTTAGTGTTCAAGGGACAAATGTGAAAGGTTGTTCAATGAAGTGACAATACTCAAGTAAGGGATCGATGTGGAATTAGCCAGCTCAGAAAGTACAGGCAGCTTGAGATCACCTTTCAGCTTATCTTTTAGCATTGGAAAGCCAGTGCAGTGTCCTTTCTTGGGAAGGAATCCCAGCTGGAGAATCCCCTAGCACTTGTCACACAACCTGGCCATGCTGGCCAGAGACTTCTGCAGTGTGAACTTTCTGCATGACTCCTTCTCCTCCTGCAGCTCTTCAAATCCACACCTCTCAGATTTTCCACAACCCAGTTAGAGTCACCCTGAAAGTCTGAGTTTGGTGGTTTTCAATTGTGCTGTTTCAGAGTTCTGCACCACTTTCTCTGGGACAGCTTTACTTTCAATCTGTGGACATTACTTTGGGGCCTTCACACAGCAGCAGATTCTGCGAAATATGGTGACTATCCTGTTAGCCACCCTCCTCCAGCCCTGTCTAATATTCCACCTGGGGGCTGTGGCCTCCCCCTAAGGCTGCCCAGAGGGAAGGGCATTTTCCACTGAGTGTGAATGCTCCATTCTGTCAAGCAGCTAAAAGAATCCTGGCCCAACATTAAGCTGGAACTGTAGCTCTGCAGGGAGTAGAGAGGAAAGACAAGCAGACTGGCACTTCGGGTTTTATTGAGAGGTAACTGATCATCATCATTGTGTAACTGAAATTCTGAGGACAAGCTGAAGGCGTTATGTCCTGCAAAAAAGCTGGCTCTCCTTTGTGGAGGGAGAGTTGTGGTGGGATTGTCCTCAGGAGTTGTGCCAGATGGACTATCCAAAAGCATCAGTTTTGATTCCACAATTCTGGCATTCTCTTTTAAGTTTTCTTGGATGAGCAGGTAGGTGCCCATGGCTTCATTGAATTCTCTGTCCTGGATTGCCTTTTCAATGCCAGCTACATTGTACCCCATGTCACACATGACTCTGACAATGCGATCCAGCTTGCCAGGCAGTGGCTCATCAGGAAGCAGGCCAAATCCCACACCTAGAGCCAGCCATGGGTGTTCCATTATCTCCTCAATAGCAGGCCTCAGATTGAAGTCCACAGTCAGCAGTTTAGAAAGGAGATCTTGTCTCTTTGCAGATAGGTGAAGGGGAACAGTGTACTGGCCTCTAGGACTTGTAACCCTATGTCAGCCATATTACTCCCCTCAAATGGGAACTTTCTCATTGTCATCACATACAATAGCACGCCTAAGTCCCAAATGTCCACCTGGTACCCATCGAACATTTTGTGTAGGAACATTTGTGTAGGTCACCCTGTCACTCAGCCCAAATTCACTGACCTTGACATTGAGATTGGCATCCAATAGGATGTTGTTGGCCTTCAGGTCTAGGTGTGCAATTCCATTCTCATGAAGGTAGTCAACAGCACTCGTGATCTGTTTGAATAGCCTCCTGGCTTCAAACTCTAAAAGGTAGCTGGAGGAGGATTTTTTGATCCACCTCAAGAGATGACCCCGAGTGGCCAGCTCAGTGACAAGGTACACACAGTCTTCATTCTCCATCACCTGGAATAATCAGATGATGTGTGGGTGACGTACAGTTTTCACAAAGGCCACCTCATTTTCTATCTCATGGCTTTCCAGCTCTTTCTTTCAGAGAACTTTGACCACCACTGTGGTGTCTGTGAGGCGGTGATGGGCCAGATTGACATAGCCATAGCAGCCATAGTCGATGATCTCTGTCAAGTTGTACAGTGATCAACTCCTTCTTGGGGGAAGAGCTAAAGGAGACTTTGTTGTACATTACCATCTTTCAGCTGAGATGACAAGTGATCAAGCTTAACTATTACCTAAGATGATCTCAATGAAGTTGCCAACTAATAAATCTTACGAAAAGGTAAACTAACAAGTAAATACAACCCCCAGACTAGTAAATGAAATCCCCAAACCCAAACAAGACAAACACAACCCCCATACCCAAAGAAAGCAACCAAGTAGCTCTGACTTAGTCCAGCGGGTCACCAAGGAAAAGCTCCCAGTGCTGTAACTGACAGAGTTGGAGGGCAATTGCCTCTTATGTATCCTGCTGGGCATACCTCACAATGGCCTGTGACATCAGGAGGAACTGGACCAATCAGAAGTCAGGCCATTGACATCAGTGAGAAAATGGGCCAATCAGAGCCCAGGGCAAACCCACCGGCAGTTATGCACTTGGGCCAGGAGGATCATTGTCAAGGAATTCTGGGCCCATCCACAGATGCTTCTACTGCTACCATGGCAACCATGTGAGGACCACGAGGACATTGGCCAATGGCCCTTGTCCTACTTGGAGACTAGGCATTCTAGGATGGCCACGGTGGGGACATCTCTCAGTGGAGCCTATCCTTGGGCAGAAGTGAAAACACTGCCCTTTTCACTTAACATGGTCTATATCTAATTACAACCTACCCTGAGATTGGAGACTTTGTAATGACTCAACTCAGCTTCTAAATGAGAAGAGACCAGACACCCAGGATTAAATGATAGTTTTATCCAGATCTGTCATTCTCATTTCTGTTCCTAGTTTGTATGGTTTCCTGTGCTTCTTTGTAACTTTTTTTTCATGTTTTTTTTTCAATCTTTATTTGTCCCTCACAGGTCAGAAAAAAAGTAATTTGCTTTTATATCTTTAGTACAGTTGTGTCAAATTTTAATATAACTGTTCTAATAAAAACCATATATGAAATATAAGTATCTCAGAAGCAGACTCCGATTTTATGGACCTGAAGTTTATTCTACTTGAGAGGTCATTTATTCATACATATAAATATATGTATATATGTATACATACATACATACATATATATATGTATGTATGTATATATATATATATATATATATATATATATATATATATAGGTCATGGAGCTTGAACTCTGGACCTGGGCGCTGTCCCTCAGTTCTTCAGCTATGGGTTAGCACACTACCACTTGAGCCACAGTGCCACTTGTAGTTTTTTGGTGGTTTATTGGAGATAAGTATCTAATGGACTTTCATGTCTGGACATTCTTTCAATTGCTATCCTCAAATCTCAGTCTCTTGAGTAGCTAGGATTGCAGGCATGACCTAGCACTGGCAAGATATCTCACAGGTTTTTTTTTTTATTATGAAAATATTGTACAGAGTGGTTACAATTACATGGGCAAGATAATGAGTACATTTCTTATCAAGCATTGTAGCCTTTGTTTCCCCTTCCCATCCCTTCTCATCCTCCATCCCTGCTCATCCTCCCTCCCACCCCCCCCCCCCCGGCACCAAAGTTGTCAAGTTCGTTTTGGACACAACTACTTGTATATCTCATTGTTGCAATGGTTCCACCTGTATCCCTAGTTAAATGATTTGTTTTTCCCCTTCACCTCTACAAATTATACCAACATCAAATACAGTGAAAGCAGGGGTTATACTGTGGGGGAGGGCCATACAAAGCAACAAAGAAATCATCTTATAAATGTGTTAGAAACAATTGCATGAAAGAAAAAAAATTGAATACATATCTTAGGGTTCATTTCCCTAACATCACCTTATCTGACCTTTTCTGCTTGACTCAGACATATACTAGATATTGCAAATAAGGGAAACCATGGGACCTATGTTTCTTTGGGCCTGGTTTATTTCACTTAATATAATTTTTTCCAAGCCTTTCCATTCCCTAACAAATGGGGCAATGCCATTCTTTCTGATGGAGGCATAGAATTCCATTGTGTATATATATATACACAACATTTTCTTGATCCATTCATCTACTGAGGGGCATTTGGGTTGGTTCCATATCTTAGCTATAGTAAATGATTCTGCAATAAACATAGTCGCGCTGGTAGCTTTAGTGTGGTCTTGTTTGTAAACATTTGGGTAAATGCCCAAAAGTGGGATTGCTGGGTCATAGGGGAGCTCTATGTGGAGTCTTTTGAGGAACCTCCATACTGCTTTCCAAACTGGTTGAACAAGTTTACACTCCCACCAACAATGCAATAAGGTTCCATTCTGTCCTCATCCCCTCCAGCATCTGTTGTTATTAGAGTTCTTGATTTTAGCCATTCTAACTGGGGAGAGGTGGTATCTCAATGTTGTTTTGATTTGCATTTCTGTTATGGCTAGGGAGGTTGAGCATTTCTTCATGTGTCTATTGGCCATCCTTCTTTCTTCTTCAGAGAAGTTTCTCTGTAAGTCTTTAGTCCACTTATTTATTGGGCAGTTGTTTCTTTGAAGATTTGTTGTTGGGGGATTTAATTTTTTGAGTTCCAGGTATATTCTAGATATGAGACCCTTGTCTGTTGTATGGCTATTAAAGATCTTCGCCCAATCGGTGGGCTTTCTATTGATCTTGCTAGCTATGTCCTTTGCCTTGCAGAAGCTCTGCAACTTTATGCAATCCCATTTGTCCAACCTTTCTTTGATTTGTTGTGTTTCAGAGTCTCTATTCAGAAAATTTCGGCCTGAGCCAAGGAGACCTAGGGTTTCTCCTATTCCATCCTGTAATGTTTTCAGAGTGTCTGCTTTGCCTTCGAGGTCTTTGATCCATTTGTAGTTGATTCTGGTGCAAGGTAATATATAAGGATCTAGCTTTAGTTTTCTACAAGTTGTTAGCTAATTTTGCCAGCACCATTTACTGAAGAGGCTGTCTTTCTTCCATTCTATTGTTTTAGCTTCCTTATCGAAGATTAGATGGCTATAGGTCTGTAGGTTCATTTCTGGGTTTTCAATTCTATTCCATTGGTCCTGAGGTCTGTTCTTATGCCAATACCAAGCTGTTTTGATTACTATGGCTTTATAGTAGAGTTTGAAATTTGGTATTGATATTCTTCCAGCAGTGTTCTTTCCGTTGAGGAGCATTTTTGCTATTCGGGGTCTCTTATTGTTCCATATGAATTTTTGGATTGCCTCTTCTATTTCCTTGAAGAATGAGGTTGGAATTTTGATAGGTATCGCATTGAATTTGTAGATAGCCTTGGGAAGTATTGCCATTTTCACGATGTTAATCTTTCCAATCCAGGAGCATGGGAGTTTTTCCCATTTTCTAAGTTCTGTTTTGATTTCCTTTTTCAAGATTTTAAAGTTTTCATCATAGAGGTCCTTCACTTCTTTGGTTTAGTTAATTCCTAGGTATTTTATTTTTTGTGGGGCTATTACAAATGGAGTTACTTTCCTAAATTCAGCCACACTTTTCTTTGGCATACTTTTTGTTGGCATACAGAAAAGCCATTGATTTTGGGGGGTTAACTTTATACCCTTGACAGGTAATTTCTTACTGCTTTTTGCCTGTAGTTAAGTTTGACAGAGGATATGGAAAACAACTTTTATGACTTCAGTGGTAAAAATAAATGTTCTGTAAGTCATACAGAGCAGGATTCTGGACAGCTAGCATAAAATGTTGCATACTGAATTTATATAAATAATTTTTAAACTACAGAGATTTTATACTAATATATACTAAAAATATTTTCTCAGAAAAAATTGACAATGCTAGTAATAATCTTAACCCACTTGTCATGTTTCTGGAGAGCAGGTTTAAGAACACTGAAAAAAATATTGCATCTTGACATGCTCAAAGCAATGAACAGCAAGTAAATAACAATCAAAACTATGAGGTACTGGTTTTAAAAATTAAATTATTCATACGGTGAAGATAACAGAAATATTTTTTTAAATCCTAAAGAAAATCTACTTTTGTCTCTACAATGCCTTTAATGAAAGCCTGTAGTTGCACATAACATAAAAATTCTCACAAAGGTTGTATAATTTATTTGCATTTCCTTTATAATGACCATGATTAAATCTGAACTATTGTAAGCAAACCACCATCTGGAACCACATCGAATCAAGATTCTATTTTCCATGATGACCGATCAAGGAAAACTTATGCAGTTGTCTACTTTGCAATATTGTGTAGCAATGTGATTAGATAATCATTCAGAGCCATGAACCAGGCTAACTGGAACATAAACAAATACACAGTATGAAACTTGGAAATGTTTCAGTAGTTTGTTAGATCCTCTTGACTCAAATCACTCAAGCTCTTTGTAAAACAAGATTGAAACTTGGTGTCAAGTGTTTCTTAAGTCTATGCTAAAAGAGGGGTATGGAAAAATAGGAAAGTAAGACATTTTATAGGCATGTTATAGGGTCATAGGAGCACTTCAGGAAGAGAAAAAATAGCAACATAGGAAATAACCTGCAAACTAAATTCTTCAATAGCCATTGATCTATATTATTGCATCAACATCATCATTGTGAATTGGGCTCACCTCATCCAAAAATAGACTCTGTTGAGGAGTAAAGTCTTCAAGCTGAGATATCAAAGGAGAATTTTACAATAAAATATTTAAGGTAGTATTAATAGAGAAAATTTAGGCAGCTAGATGAAGGTAAAAAAATGCGTTGATGGAAATTATCCTGCAACAGACCAAAAAAGCTTTATAAAAGCAAGGAATACTCTAAAGCCACTGTCTTCCAAGTCCTCAGAAGCAACCAGCCTTACTTGGTGACCTCTTGACCTTGAACTTGTAGTCTCTGGACAGAGACGGTAATTTTTTTTGTTGTTAAAACATCTGATTTCTGGTTCTCTGTTATAGATATCCAAAACCTTAACAGACTAAAAATTATGCACTAAATCTATCTCAATAAACAATTTGAACTATTTGTCTTTTTAGACTCTGGGCACATATGCAGTATATAAAAGGACTAGGAAAAATATCATCAACCCTCAGTGAACTATTAGGAAAAAAAGAACTCAATTAACTTCATATTACTGCCCTCTTAAATGTCATGAGAATGCTAAAGACAACAGGAAAGAGGAAAGACTATAGCCAGACACAAATGGATCTTCACGGTAATCCTAGCTACTTAGGAGGCTGAGATCTGAAGATTGGAGCTTAAAGCCAGCCTGAGCAAGTCCATGAAACTCTTTATTTCCAATCAACCACCAAAACCCAGAAGTGGAGCTGTAACTCAAATGGTAGGTAGAGGGCCAGCTTTGGGGGAAAACATGGCTGCTAAGGGATAGTACCTAGGCCTTGAGTTCAGCCCCAGTACTAGCATTAAAAAAAAGAAGAAAAAGATAGTAGTATTTATTTATGGTACCATAAAGAATCGTTCACAGCAAACATGGAAAGTTGTTCAGACAACCATTTTCAAGTAATGTAGAGGATGATATGGTTGGTAAAAAGCAACAAGGACTAGATGTGAAAGAATGCTGAATGGCATGAATGAGTAGTAATTATTAGCAATTAATTGGTGGCCATGATACAAAGTCTTTAAGGGGAAAAGTGAACTCAACTACATAGTACTGTCAATAGCAGTACTTCTAAAAACTGACTTGAGTGAGAAATGAAAATAGCAAACAATAATATAAAGCATTAAAAGGTTGGGAAGTAGAAGTATGGCTCAATTTTTACAGCATCAGCCTCAACAGAAAAAGCTCAGCAAACATGCTTATAAAGCCCAGTACCAGCATCAGAAAATAAATCCAAATCAACACTTAGATTGAGGTGTTTATAACAATGTTCCTGGTGAGTGGTATTAATACAAGTCTAAGTTTTGAAATAAATATGTTATTATATATGAAAGTCTTTTTTTGTCAGTCATTGAACTTGCACTCTGGACCTGAGTGTCCCTGAGCTCTTCAGCTCAAGGCAAGCACTCTACCATTTGAGCCACAGTGCCACTTCCAACAGAAGTCTTTAAAAATGGATTCTACCTGGGTGATACTAGAAACTCACTCTGATTACTATACAAAGGTAATCGACATCATTTTTGGAGAGTGGTTTGAACACTTAAATACCTGCTTATCTGAAACCACTATCTCTAAGTTATCACTGGATAGACATAGCTTCATTTTTTTTCTTGTTACTCAAGATAATTTTATCTTCAGTATATGTATCTGTACTATCCAAGGAACTTTAAAATAGATATAACTGTAGGTACATTTAAATATTCATTTATATTTAAATGCACCACTCTGTTTGATATGCCACAGATAACCTTACTGTCTACAGAAATCTCTTGGCATTGAGCCTTGGCTTCTTTTTATTGCCATATATTTGTTTATGCTTATGCTTGGATGCTCTAATGAGATTATAAATCCCTTGAGGACTATGGATTATATCATTGCTTTATCTGTTCTTTGCAAATGGTATAGTATCCTGAAGAGTTATGATTAATATTCTTAAGGAAGAAAAGATGAAATTACTTTCCTGTTACCATAAGATGCCTGTTTATTCCACCTTCCCCAATCTGGTTTTTTTTTTTTTTTACAAATATACGCTTGCCTTATAAATGATTGTAAGAAATCTCTAAGTGCTCAGGTCTGATGTTATTTTTTAGCATGAGAGGTAGAGACTTTTTTAAAATTTAATATTATGTTATTATAAGGGTGATATCAGAGGGGTTACAGTTACATAAACAAGGTAATAAGGACATTTCTTGTCAAACATTGTTACACCCAACATTGTTTTATGTTTAACATAAATTAAATTCCATTTGTTATTTTGAAAAAAATGTTTTACATTGCATCATATATGAAAAGCAGATATAATCTACTAATAAAATAGATGTATTGAATAGAATTTAGATCGAATAATCTATACCTGCACCTTACGCACTGAACTATCCACCCAACTACCAAAGCTGAAGTGTAATTTTTTCTTATGGCACTTTCTAAAAAATGATTTCAGAGAATGATAGAAAGCAATGTGGTGTGAGTCTATTTTTCTGTTGCATTACAGGTTAATCATAGTGTAGTAATAGCACAAGCTATTTTGAAGGGTGGCATGCTCACTAGACAGAGATACTAATCATGTCTTGAGTCTCTTAAAAACCTGCGCACTACCCATCCTTAAGCACACACATATACCTTTGTTCAGCACTAAAAGCAAATATCTGTAATGTTAAAATTATGTCTTTGGAATGATTAACCTTGATTTTTGCACACTTTTAGCTCCCCCTTTCTTCCCTTTCTTAGGATCTGTTCTGACCTTGCTGAAGGAGTTCTATATGCTATTTCTTTGCAGTAGTTTTGGGGGAAAAGTAGTGAGATTTTCATAAGGAAATCTCTGACACCTGTCAAGCTGGTTCTCACACATTTTCTATGTTCCAGTCTCAACATTTCAAACACTTCAGTGCTTCTTACATCTCAAGAATATGTGAGTATGCAGAAACACTCCAACAGTGCTAAACTTAAACAGAATCATTTATGAATGCCATCTTGGCACTAACTAGTAAATTAATTACAAATTCATATTCTCTTTTGGTTTGTCCTCAGGTTAAATTTGATGCCATATTTCCAATTTTTATTTCTGAAAGGAAAGTTCAATTTCTTGTTCTATGCTAATGTATTCATTTCTCAAAACTGACTTTATATTGAATATCTTTTAAAAAATAATCCATATCAGTAAACTACAGCTGAGCAAGTTAAATAAGATAAAATTGATTGGAACACAGATCTGTAGACTTTAAAAAAATATATACACTAACTTTCAGTAAGAGTGACTTTAAAGAATACTTTGATCTCTATATAAAGGTTCTGAAATGTATAACCAGTGAGGCCGGTTTCTTTTCAGTACATTTCAGGGCTTTAAATATTTATACTTTGATCTAAACTTTATGGATAGGAATTTATCAAGACAAACTAGAGACAAGTACAATGATCAAGTCTAAAAATAGTCAATAAAATATTTTATGGTTTTATGGTAACTTCTAATTATGAGTAAATAATTATAATAGGCATGACAATACTATACACTATGATCATGTTTTAAAATAAAATAAAATACCATTAACATTCCTTAAAATAAATAAATGTAAAAATATGGACAACACAAAAAAATAAAAAAGAGGAAGGAGAAGGAAGGAAAGAAGGAAGGAAGGAAGGAAGGAGGGAAGGAGGGAAAGAGGGAAGGAGGGAAGGAAGCAAAAAAGGAAGGAAGAAAGAGAGGAAAGAGAGAGGAAAAGGAAGAGAAGGGAGGAGAAGAGAAAGGAGAGGAAAGAAAAGGTTAAAGTTTAGATGTGTCTTGAAACTAATCAAAATACTAATAACATTGCTGTATGAATTTACTCACCCTTTCATTTAACAAATATAATATCAGCACAATTATTTTATTTTCTGGTCTAATATTGTAGTTTTATTAGTCTACATATTGTTTCTTTTGGCAAGATAGAACCTAAATACCATGGCTAATGATAGAATATAAGGAACCTGTGTTAGTTGACCTGAATACTTAACATTTTCTATTTTCCTTTTAGTGTTTAAATCTAGAATTTACATTTTCTGATTAGGATTCAAACATGTAAAGGGTAATACCTCTCTGTCAAAAACATGCAAGATGTTGCATTGCTTGAAACATTTTACTACTCATACCCATACACTCTGTTGCTCTAAACACACAAACTACCATGTATGTGTTCATAGCTCTGAAATGGAGCTGGTGGCAGACAGCACTGGAAGCAGAATCTAGTTCAGTCATCCACATTCAGTAATGCATTCCTTTTTTTTTTTTTTGGTGTCAGTGGTGGGGCTTGAAATCTGGGCTTGGGTGCTGTCCCTCAGCTTTTCAGCTCAAGGCGAGCACTTTACCACTTGAGCTGCAGCAACACCTCCAGCTTTTTCTGCTTATGGAATCAAACCGAGGGCCTCTTGAATGCAAGGCAAGCACTCTACCACTGAGCCATCTTCCCAGCCCATGTATTCTATTTTTAGAAAGTCTTCTGCAGTGAATTTTCCCTTAAAAGTATACTACCTAAACCGAATATGTGTACACCTTTGAAGACTCTTCATGATAGGCCAACTTGTTAGGTTTTGTTTTTTTTAATGTTCCCGTTAAGCCTGATATCTTTGAACAAATTTTCAAATTCATCTTGTATTACAGTACCTCCTAAGCTTCAGCTACAAATCCATACTTTGTAAACCCAGTTTTTCACAATTTACGAATGAAATTGCCAATGACATTTTAATAATTGGTTCAGGTCTCTAGGTTTTTTAATGACAAACATTTCACAAGTCTAATGCCTCTGAGCAGCTGTCTATAAGAAGTTAACTTTTCTGCACTGGGACTATCTATCATTTGGGATACTGGACATCAAGTTCTAGAGCTTAATTGTTGTTTTGTACTTTTTATGGTCTGTAGTTTTTTAGCCTACTCAAAAAGATATATTTCAGCTAGCCAAAACTCTCCTTTTCGATACCCACTTCTCATTATCCTTATTTCTAAAATCTCAGATATGCTGATTAGGCAGCCCTTGTCCCAGGTCATTTTGTACATAAAGATACCACTTCTTTCCCACTTTTGCCCTCTTCTCAGTACTACATAAATACTGTACTATTTAGGTTTAAAATGCTCTCTCTGATAAGAGAAAATAGGGCCAGAATAATTTCAAGATGCAAGCTATTGATAACACTTTGTAGTAAACTTATTCAACCACTTTGGAAAGTAGTATGGAGATTCCTGAAAACACTCCACATAGAGCTCCCCTATGACCCAGCAATCCCACTTTTGGACATTTACACAAATGATCGCAAACAAGACCCTACTATAGCTATCAGCACAACTATGTTTATTGCAGCATTATTTACCATAGCTAAGATATGGAACCAACCCAGATGCCCCCCAGTAGATGAATGGATCAAGAAAATGTGGTATGTATACCCAATGGAATTCTATGCCTCCATCACAAAGAATGACATTGCCCCATTTGTTAGGAAATGGAAAAACTTGGAAAAAATATTATTAAGTGAAGTAAGCCAAGCCCAAAGAAACATAAGTCCCATGGTTTCCCTTATTTGCAATTACTAGTATATATCTGAGACAAGCAGAAAAGGTCAGATAAGTTGATGTTAGGCGAAATGAACCCCAAGATAAGGATTCAAATGTTTTTTCTTTCTTGAGATTGTTTCTAACATAGTTATAATTTCTTTGTTGCTTTGTATGTCCCTTCCACAAGGTATAATCCCTGTTTTCACTGTATTTGATGTTGGTATAATTTGTGGAGGGGAACGGAAAAACCAAATTGTTTAAATAGGGATACAGGTGGACCCATTGCAACAATGAGATGTACAAGACATTATGTCAAAAACGAACTTCACAACTTTGGTGGGGAGGCTGGGGAGATGGGGAGGGATGGGAAGGGGAAACAAAGAAGGAGGCAACAATGCTTGATAAGAAATGCACTCATTACCTTGTAACCTTTGTAACCCCTCTGTACAGTGTTTTCACAATAAATTTTAAAAAAGAAATCAAAAGTCTGATAAACACTTTCTTCTCTTCCAGTAGAATCCTCTCTCCATTTAAAGAACAAAATAAAAAAGGAGACCAAAGACAATGATCTCTTTCTTGAGACTTAGAGAAAAGTCAGAACTTTCATTAGGAAGTAATAAGGATCATTATATGGCAGTGTCCTTGGCTTTCATCTGAGGAATTTTTTAAAATGTCTTAACATTTATGGGACTTAAGAAACATGTCATTCTTTGTAGTTCATATAGAAACATTTGCTTATCTAAAAAAGAAGCCCAAGTTGGAGGTTGGAGGAGGGGGGAAAGAAGCCTCAGAAGTTAGAAACTTTGGTTTATGTAAATGGTGAAAAATAACCCAGAAAATCTGTGACTCCAGACACAAATGAAGAGAAATGACAAAGGTATCAAGGCAAAGAAAGCACAAGATATTTCATTGGTGGCCACAGCCCTCATTCAAAATGTGAGCACTAGGTAAGTCCCTCCATCTAGACTTCTAGACTTCATTACTAAAGGAAGTTGGTACCAAAGTTCTTAACATTTTAGTTCGATGTTTTGAAAAAAAGAAGTTTTCTAAATTAGTTCTTCCAAATGTCTGTAGATCTAAAAATATTCAAAGAAATTGGCATGAACACTGAATTAGAAGAAAAGAATTTGTCTGTTTTCTAGCTTCCAAAATTAACTTGGAAATGAAATTAGGAAACAGAGGATGGAATGCACACACATACACACACACACAGACAGCTGGTAGCTATTACATAATGTGGACAATTCTTGAAGAAAGAATAAATAAGCCAAATAATCATCATATCTGTCTTTTAATTATTTTAATTAATTAAATTAAGTCCAATTGATTTAATTAAAGGTACGATTCTCTTGGATTTGTTAGCCTAAAGTGGATTTGTACCATGATCCTCCGCACTGAGCCTCCTCATTGGCTTGGATTATAGGCATGAACTACAGGTGCCCCAGTGTCATATTTGCATTTTATTTTATTTTTTGGTCAGTCATTGGGCTTGAACTCTGGGCCTGAGTGCTGTCCCTCGGCTCTTCAGCTCAAGGCGAGAGCTCTACCACTTGAGCTGCAGTGCCACTTCTGATTTTCTGGTGGTTTATCACAGATAAGAGTTTCATGGACTTTCTTGCCCGGGCTGGCTTTGAATCACGATCCTCAGATGTTAGCCTCCTGAGTAGCTAGGATTACAGGCGTGAGCCACCGGCACTCAGCTTATATCTTCATTATTTTACATTTATGAAAGTAAATGGTCATATTTGGAATAGCTTAATTTTAGCTTGTTTTTGCATATTTTAATTCAGTCACTTGAATATCTGAAATGCAAAGTTTGGGTTTGATTCCTCAGCCCACATAAGCAGAAAAAGCTTGAAGTGGCGCTATGGCTCAAGTGGTAGAGCACTCCCTTTGAGCTGAAGAGCTGAGGGACAGAGCCCAGGCCCAGAGTTCAGCCCCCAGGACTGCCCCCCCAATAAAAAAAACCTTTTACTTAAAGTAGAACTTTCAAAGATAAACATACTATAAAAGGCATTTTACTTCATATTAGATGCAAAATGCATCTACAGTAATACTAAAATTCTCCAGTCTCTGAACATTGCCTCTTCTCTATACATATTTTTTTTAACTAGAAGCTTATTTTTGTTTGTGTTATTTGGTACTGGGTCTAATATTTGCTGATTGTATTTGCTTGGGTATCATTCTACCATTTGAGCCATGCTTCTGGCCTGGTTTTATTTTAGATGAGAGGCACAGTACCTCTGACTTTTCATCACTAAAGCTGGCCTTGAACTGTTAGCATCCAGATCTCAGATTGCTGGGTAGCTAGGATTGCAGGAATGAGTCCATAGCTCTTGGCTTTAGATGCTTCTTTTTAAGGTAATATTATTTTTTCTTACTTATTATGCACTAATTTATGTAATAATTAAATTATGTAATTATCGATTTTAAATTCAAGGGTCATAGGTAGATGCAAGGATCTCATAGACTCCAGGCAATCATACCCCTGAATCTGAAAGAAGTGGACAAAGTTTAGAAAGGACTCTTTGAAGGGGAAGATGAAGAGATCCTTGAGTCTTGATCCTTATGAGTGAGAACTGTCTGCTCAGCCTGTGAGTCAACAACATGCTCTTACCTTGTAACTCACTTGATGGTTTATATCTGTAATTCCTAATCTAGGCTGTTGGCTACTAAGAGGCAAAGTTCTTTTTTCCATATTTATGTTTTATTGATTTCTGTATCAGACAGAGAAACTTACCACAACTGCTTATTCACCAAAACAAGACATTACAGAAAGGAGATGCAGAAACAGAAACATCCAGCTGCATCTTGCAAAAGTCTTTTGTAAGAAATTTGCAAAGATGGGAAACAAAACCACTCTTCTAATTTATTTGTTTTTGTCTTTGTAAATATGGTTATATTTTGTAAAATAAGTTCTTTCCATATTTCATATTAAATTTTACTCTCATTGTTAATTAAGTTTCATAAATTTAACAATAGATCATTAATAAATTAGGGATTATTGTCATTTAAGTGGATAAATGAAAGTTAAATAAAAGTGGATAAATGAAAGTTAAATAAAAGTGGATAAATGAAAGTTAAATAAAAATTAATTCCTAATATGATAAATATTTGTACATATTATTCAGAAAACAAAATCTATTTTGGGGAATCAATCTTCAGAATTTTAGACGGTCAGATCAAAAATGGGCAAGAACTTCCTCAAATGAAGCAAATTTGATCAGGAGATAATAATGCCATGTATCTTGGTACAATTTTTTCAGTGGTTTTGCTAAAATAAAGTACAAAGACTAGGCCAGAGACATGCCTAAAGAACCTTTCTTTCTGGTTGGCATAATTTGAAGTAGAAAAGATCTGAGTATTGAGTAGCTCAAGCTTATTATCTTAACTGCCCAGGAATCTGAGGTACATAGGATCAGTCCAGCAAAAAGCTGGACTGGTGGAATGGTTCAGCTATGAGAGTGCCAGAAAATCAAACAAACTGGAGTGAGAATGCACTACCTGCAAATTAATAAAAAATGAAACAAGAAATTCTCATCTCAGAGTGAGTAGCATTGATTAAGTATGTTTAGCACTTAGTATGGAGCACATTCTATCATATACTGCAAATCACTTGTAGAACACAGAGTGAAGCAGAACTCTTCTGGTTATTATAATTGACATTTATACTAACAATATCTAGTAACTAAACAGGGACAGGAGCAAATTCCAAGCAGAAAATAGTGATCACCAAATAAAGTACAAATTCTTCTTCTATTTGGAATAAAGCATGATGCATCAACATGTAAACTATTTATTACTTTAATCAAAAATATGTATATATTTGTTACTGAGCTGTATTTTACTATATCTGCAAATATAAATTATTGGTTTTACTCCATAAAATTTTCCACGTCAAAGTCACACACATACATATGCACACACACACGTATGCATGCACACACATGGATGCATACACACAAATACTTTCCTACATTCTGTTGAATATTGATTCAAGAATCTCAATTGGGGGGTAGTGGGATGGGAAGAGCAAACAAAGGAGGAGGCAACAATGCTTGATAAGAAATGTACTCATTACCTTGCCCATGTAATTGTAACCCCTCTGTACGGTATTTTCACAATAAAAAAAAAGAATCTCAATTGTCACTCAGGCCATCTAGCATGTAAGGAAAAGCTAATAAAAACTTTCAATACACTAATGCTACTTAGATATATACCTATGATTTACTAAATGATATAGAAATAATGATATCATGACTTCGAATATATAAAAGCTATAATACCCATTCAGCCTATTATTATTTAAATGTCAAAGCTCTATTCTAGAGGTAAATTTGGTTTAAAGTAGAACGTTTCAAACAAAAGAGCAAGAAATATGAGGTTAAGCAGAGTGAGGAACCAAAGCTTCTGTCTGTGGCATGAAGCTTGATAGGTTATGAATTGATCTCTTGATATACTAAGAGAGGGAGGCCCTCTGACCTGGCCTACAGGGAGTAACTAGAGCAATCTGGAACAAGGATTGTGTGAAACAGCTGGTAAGTGACAGAAGAACTGTGCCTTGGACTACCAGACTGTCATAAATATTGCACTCTTAATCAGAAAGCATCTGTCTTTTTATTTCCTTCCCAGCCATCTCTGCCTCGCGTTTAATCGATGCAGAATGCTTCTCTTAACAGGTGCACTAGTGTTTACAAATTTAAACCCTTATTTAAATGAAGCTTACAACCAGAGATGTTTCAATTAACAGTACAATACCTTAGAAAAAGGAATCACATTAACATTTGTGCAAATCCAAACCTTGTTTTGCACTGGTGAAATTTTGTTAATAGAAAATTAAGAGTACAGATGCCACAAGGAGCTAAAGAAGACTGGAGTTTAAGTAATTTTAGAGAAACAATATATCTGAATGGGACACACATAAAATATTGGAAAAAGATGTTTAAAATGTCAAGGTCCATTAAAAATAGAACAAATAATGTCCTGCCAACCTGTAAAAAATTATTTTTATATCATTCACTTTTTCCCTACAGTATAGTTTTCCTCTTATCAAGATTTAATCATTAAAAAGAGGTTTATTTTGTTATCCATGGTTTTGCGGTTCAGCTTCAGTTACATATAATTGATCATAATCTGTAAATATTCAGTGAAAAATTCCAGAAATAAACAATTCATTAGTTTCAAGTTGCATCCTTTTATTACTGATAGCATAGTGAGATTGGGAGCCAGGTTTCCTCATCCTGACACACAGTGTAGCTCACTTCTCTGCAGTGTATCTGTACAGCCTACACTACTCTCCTATTGATTACCTAATTCTGTCAGTCATCAGGCTGACTGATGCTCTCACTGCAAAAGAGCTCAAGTAGCCTTTCTTTGATTTAACATTGTGTCCTAAATGTACAATAGTTTAATTGAAAGCTGTATTACAGTATATTATGAAAACAATTATCATTTGTCATCATTGTTATTCACTACCTGGCACCAGTTTGTATGGAGAAACCAGTCTTACAGAGCTCAGGGGTCTCTGCCATTTCAAGCATGCATTAGGGTTCTGGAAAGTGTCCCCAGTAGAAGGGTAATAGTCTCATATTTGTTCTTACATGGTAAAGAGCATATATTTTCAGAAATTCTAATATATACAACATAGCAACATGGGCTAAATTTTAGGTTATTCCTTCAAAATGTGGATGAAATTTGGTTAATTTAGAATACATATACTTTTGTGTGTGAAAGCAAGAGAATTGTTCATTGTAGATATTTGTTTAAAATGAGTACACATAACCTGAGTTTCAGTGGTTCATGTCTGTAATACTAGTTACTAGGTGGCTGACATGTAGAGGATCACAGTGCAAAACAAACTTGGTCTGCAGAATCTATGAGATCCCATTCTAAAATAAATAGCAAAAAGCCACACCAGAGGTGTGGCAGAACATCAGCAGGAATCATCCAGCAAATAGCATAAGAACCCTGAGTTCAAATCCTGGAACCGGCATCCCCCAAAAATGTCATAGATAATATAGAGAAGCCAAGTGAATATTGAATGTGATATAAATCTGTAAAACCATAGCCTCTCTGTACTCTATTCTCTCTTATTTATTTATTTATTTTACAGAAAGAGGAATTGAACAATTACTCTTATTAACTAAAGTTTAATTTTCTATTTTTGGGGGGAGGACTAACAGTATTGGGGATGGAATTGAGGGCCTTATAGTCTCCCTCACAGCTAGTGACTATCTGCTCACAGCTGGTGCCCTACCACCTGAGCCTCACCTCCAGTCTATTAACTGCACTCTTAGACAAATACCATGGCAGATTCTTTGGGAGAGATCATGGCAAACTTGAGAGAGCAATGTTCAGTCAGCTGATTATTTCCATGGAAAAGGAAAACCCCAATATTTCCAAAAAATTATTTTTAATAAGGAAATTAAATTGGTGGACTTAATCTTGCCGTTGGGCTTCTAATTTGGAACCTTTATGCAATAGTTTAAAATGTGGCCTGAATGCCAAACAGATCTGAAGGGAGCTTCTGTACTGACTGTTTAATGTCTTTGTGACTTTGATATTAAATTCCATTTCATTTTCAGTGAAAAAAGAGTTAATGGTAGTAGCTGGATTATAACTTATAAAAGATTAAATTATAAAAGTGGTATACCTTGTTATAATAGCAAGCTCTCAATAAATGGTAGACATTTCCTAGATGAACATAGAGAAACACTTGGGGGCTGGTAGCTCATGCCTGTAATCCTAGCTATGCAGGAGGCTGAGATATAATACTCAAAGTCAGATGGGGCAGGAAAAAAAGACACACCTCCAATCGATCAACAAAAAAGCCAGAATGGAGCTGTGGCTCAAGTGGAAGAGTGATAGCCTTGAACACAAAAAGCTCAGGGATAATCCCAGGCTCTCCGTTCAAGCACCAGTACCATCACTAAATACATAGACAGACAGAAAGACAGATTGACAGGCAGACAGATTGAAAGTTTTCAAGTTAGAGAAATAGAGGCATGTAATTTGAAAAAGGATCTCTGTAGCTTGACAAATAATATACAGATACATGAAAACTCGGGGTTCCTAATTCCTAGTGTACCCAGCTATCTTCCTAAATATTGACCATTAAAATTATATTTTAATTGTAATTCTAATCGAAATTTGAAATAGGCTTTATCTTAAATTAGTATTACTACCCCAGCCTGTTTATGAGGGCCACTTTTTTGGAAGACTTTGTTCCAGACTTTCACTTGAATAGTTAATATTTGAATTAATGAAAGATGAGGAAAGATAGAGAAATTGTCACATATTATGTAAGCTAAGTAGACAGGATAACTAAGCAGGCTAGATTAGATTTTGTGATGGAAATAGAGTATTAGTGAAAATGCTGTTGAGTATTAATAAAGCCAATGAACTAAAGAAGTTTAGTTTAAAGCATTACACCTCTTGGTAGTTACACTAAGGTTCTGTGGGTTTTTAGCCTTAGGAGATGCTGATAAATGACAGGTAGCTCTTTGAAATATTTTTGTAATTATTCTATATATCTAAAATTATTTCAAAATTGAAAGTCAGGGAACTGTATTTCCCCAAAGTCTCTTAAGTAGACTATAGGTACTGTTAGTGGTTTGGGAGGGCACAAACTTCACAACTTTGAAATGTATTATGATATTGAAGTTAGTTATGATCCTTACAGAAATCCTTTTACTCTCTTACTGTACATTCTTCAAAGCACACCTATGCCTCAAACTTGGAACCAGTAAGTTAGTAGCTGGTGACCTTTGTGTCCTGGTAGATATTTATTTAGTGTCTGGGGACAATTTACCACAACCAGTAAGTATTGTTGATGTTTTGTTGCTTGTATTTATTGAATTAGCATTTTTATGGTTATCTTTGTGTTATAGCATACATTCTTCTCACAGCCATTCATCAATAACATCAGAGATTTGTAGGGGTATAAAATTTGAGACA
>NW_027204679.1:0-22867 GCF_024711535.1 Dipodomys merriami | reverse complement strand
GGAGAATTGGGGGGGTAGGATAGGAAGGGATGGGAAGGGTAAACAAAGGAGGAGGCTACAATGCTTGATAAGAAATGTACTCACTATCTTGCCCATGTAATGGTAACCCCTCTGTACAGTATTTTCACCATAAACAAAAAAAGAAAAAAAAAAGAAAGCAGTATGGGATTAGTTTAGGCCCACACTCAGACAACTTCTCCATATAGCATCTTTGTATCTTAAGGATATACTTGGGGCTTATAATGTCATACCACTCTCATTTGATGAAGTTGATCTCTGTGATTCCTATTGTATGGGAAGATCATTCAGTTCACATGAAAATTTAGTTGCCTGTAGTTAAACATTGACTGTCTCCTAAAGCTCAGTAGCATGCAAAGAACAGTTTCTCTTAAAGAGAGCTATTATGCAAAAACTCAACATAGAAACCCCAGACCAAAACGACTGCATAGATCAACTAGATTTAACAGACTTCTGCAGAATATTTCACCCACCAGCATCATAATACACATTTTTCTCAGCAGCACAAAGAATATTTGCCAAAATAGATCATATTTTAGGTCACAAAACAAATTTTTCCAAATTCAGAAACATTAAAATAATGCCCTTCATTCTTTCAGATCACAAGGGAATAAAATTCAAATTCAATACCAAAAGCCACCAAAGAAAGTCCTGTATCACATGGAGGCTGAACAACACACTGTTGAACCATCAGTGAGTCATGGAAGAGAATAGAAAGGAAATTCAAATGTTCATGATATCCAACAAAATGGACACACAAATTACCAGCTCCTCCGGGACACAGCAAAGGCAGTACTCAGAGGCAAGTTTATAGCTCTGAGTTCCCACATCAACAAATTGGAGAAATCTGAAACCAACAATTTAATGAGACACCTGAAGCTTCTTGAAAAAGAACAGTAAGCTAAACACCAACCCAGAAGATGGAAAAAATAATTAAAATTAAATCAGAATTAAACGAATTAGAATCCAATTAAAAAACATACAAAGAATCAACAAAACTAAGAATTGGTTCTTTGAAACAATTAACAAAATTGACATACCCTTAGCAACTCTTATCAGAAAAAGAAAAGAACACACACAAATAAACAAACTCAAAGATGAGAATGGAAAAACATCACCACAGAAACAACCAAGATTCAGAACAGTATAAGGGAACACCTGTCAAACCTTTATGCTAATAAGTTTGGGAATCTGGAAGAAATGGATGATTTTCCAGCAAATATCGACATGCTGAACCGTTTAGGTTCGTTTAGAACATGATTTAAAACTACTTAATAGACCCATGTCAATCAACAAAATAAGAAAAAGCAATGGGACCTCCTACCCAAGAAAATCCCAGGAGTGGATGGATTTACAACTGAATTCTTCAAGGCCTTCAATGCAGAATTCACAACAATACTCCTCCAACTATTCAATGAAATTGAAAGTGAAAGTTCACAACCAAACTCTTTCTATGAAGCCATCATAACCCTCGTCTCAAAACCACGCAGGAACTCACCAAAGTAAGAGTATTATAGACCCATTTCTTTAATGAACATCAATGCAAAACTTTTCAACAAAATTTTAGCCAATCCTCTTCAACAACTCATCAAAAAAAAAAAAAAAACCGTACAACACGATCAAACAGGATTCATTTCAGGCATTCAAAGCTTGTTCATTATACACAAATCAATTAATATAATTCATCACATTAACAAGAGCAAGGATAAGAACTACATGATTATCTCAATATGTGCAGAAAAAGCATTTGACAAGATCCACTACCCCTTTATGATGAAAACTCTGGAAAAAGTAGGCATCCATGGAACATTCTTCAATATAATAAAGGCTTTGTATGACAAACCTATAGCCATTATTATATTTAATGGCGAAAAGCTAAAGCCATTTTCTCTAAACTCAGGAGCGACACAAGGATGTCCACTCTCTCAACTTCTCTTAAATTTAGTATTAGAATGCCTAGCTAGAGCACTTAAAACATGATCCAAAAATAAATGGTATCCAAATAGGGAAAGATGAAGTAAAATTCTCCCTCTTTGCAGACGACATGATCTTGTATTTAAAGAATCCCATGGATTACACTCCCAAATTACTCTAGCTGATTGAAAACTCTGGCAAAGTAGAAGGGTATAAAATTAACCCCCCAAAATCAATGGCTTTTCTGTATGCCAATACTGAGAAGAGTGTGGCTGAAATCAGGAAAACAACCCCTTTTGTAATAGCCCCACAAAAAATAAAATACCTAGGAGCTAACTTAACTAAAGAAGTGAAGGATTTCTATGATGAAAACTTTAAAAACCTGAAATAGAAAATTAGAGCAGAACTTAGGAAGTGGAAAAACCTACCAAGCTCCTGAATTGAGAGGATTAACATCGTGAAAATGGCAATAATTCCAAGGCCATCTACAAATTCAATATGATGTCTATCAATATGCCAACCTCATTCTTCAATAAAATAGAATAATAAATCCAAAAATTTATATGGAACAATAAAAGATGCTGTATAGAAAAAACAATCTTAACAGAAAGATCAGAGCTGGAGGAATATTAATACCAAATTTCAAACTCTACTACAAAGTCATAGCAATCAAAAGAGCTTAGTAGCAGCATAAGAGTAGAAGTCAGGACCAATGGAATAGAACTGAATACCCAGAAATTATTCCACAGAACTATAGCCACCTAATCTTTGATAAGGGAGCTAAAAAGAATAGAATGGAAGAAAGACAGCCTCTTCAGTAAATGGTGCTGGCAAAATCAGTTAACACCTGTCCTAAACTAAAGCTAGATCCTTATATATCACCCTGCACCAGAATCAACTCCAAATGGACCAAAGACCTCCAAGTCAAACAGATACCCTGAAAACATTACAGGAAAGAATATGAGAAACTCTAGGGCTCATTGGCACAGGCCAAATTTTCTTAATAAGACCCAAACACAACAAATCAAAGAAAGGTTGGACAAATGGGATTGAATGAAATTGCAGAGCTTCTGCATGACAAAGGAGATGGCTAGCAAGATCAATAGAAAGCCCAGTGATTGGGAGAGGATCTTCACTAGCCATACAATGGACAAGGGTATATCATCGAAATATACTTACAACTCAAAAAAAATAAATCCCCCAACAAAAGAGCCTCAAATAAACAACTGCCCAATAAATAAGTGGGGGAAAGACTTAAAGAGAAAATTCTCTGAACAGGAATGGCCAATACACACATGAAGAAATGCTCAAACTCTCTAGACATAAAAGAAATGCAAATCAAAACAACATTGAGATACCTCAACCCAGTTAGAATGGTTATAATCAAGAAATCTAATAACAACAGATGCTGGAGGGGATGTGGCCAGAATGACACTCTACTTCATTGTTGGTGGGAGTGTAAACTTGTTCAACAACTTTGGAAAGCAGTATGGAGAAGACTCCACGTAGAGTTCCCCTATGACCCAGCAATCCCACTTTTGGGCATTTACCAAATGATCACAAACAAAAGGCTGTACTAAAGTTACCAACACAACTATGTTTATTGCAGCATGTTTAACCATTGCTATGATATGGAACCAATCCAGATGCTCCTCAGTATATGAATGGATGAAGAAAATATGGTAAACATATATACAATGGAATTCTATGCCTCCATCAGAAAGAATGACATTGTCCCATTTGTTAGGAAATAGAAAGATTTGGAAAAAATTATATTAAATGAAGTAAGCCAGACCCAAAGCAACATATGTCTGTCCCATGGTTTCCCTTACCTGCAATAACTAGTACATGTGTAGGACAAACAGAAAAGGTCAAATGCTATGTACATATGAACCTCAAAATAAGGACACACATTTTTTTTCCTTCTTTTTTCTTTTTTATTTTTTGGTCTGGTCGTGAGGCGCCTGAACTCTGGGCCTGGGTGCTGGCCTTCAGCTCTTCAGCTCAAGGATAGAGCTCTACTACTTGAGCCACAGCACCACTTCCAGCATTTATCTTTTTGCTTATGTGGTGAGGAGGAATCGAAGCCAGGGCCTCATGCATGCAAGGCAAGCGCTCTACCACTGAGCCACCTTCCCAGCCCTTTCTTTCTATTATTTTTAACACATTTATAATGTGCTATGTGATTTTTTTTTGTTTCTTTGGTATCTTCTTACCCCATGGTATGTCCCTTGTTTTCACTCTATTTGATTTGGGTGTCTTGTATATAATTTTGGGAGAGGAAGGGAAATAATAAAATGCTGAAATAAGGATACAGGTTGACCCATTGTAACAATGAGTTGTACAAGGCACTATGTTGAAAATAAACTTTACCTCTTCAGTGGGGGAGGGAGTAAGTGGGGGGGTGAAGTAGGGAGGAGTTGGAGAGGTGGAGAGGGAAGGGATTGTAGGGGAAAAACAAAGAAGGATGTAAGAATGCTTGATAGGAAATGTCCTCATTACCTTACTCATGTAACTGTAATCCCTCTCTACAGTATTTTTACAATAAAAACATATAAAAATAGAATAAAACAATCAGAAAAAAGTGAGCCGTTATGCAGAGATATTCCAATGGAATGTTCTATGATTACCATAGAAGAACCTGTCAAAGGCCCGAGATCATTCTTTTTTGTATTATTAATTAACTTCATTGTTATTATAGAGGTGATGTATAGAGAGATTACAATTATAAATCAAGTAATGTGTACACTTCCTTTCATACAGTGTCTTCGGTTCCCTCATTCTCTCCCAGTCCCTCCTTCCCATCTCCACCCATGAATAGTATAGTTCACTTTCATCAGTGTCCAGTGAGCTCACTTGCTGCATTTTCACCCTTTTTCCTTTGAGTTTTGTACCCTTCCCTCAACTCTTCTGAAAATGTACAAGTGGATACACCATACATAATGTAAACATGACATCATGATTAAAAACTAATTGTAGAGCATTTGGATTCCAGGCAAAACTAGTAACCTTTCAGATCACTCACTAACTACACCAAACTGAGACATCAGAATATGGAATACATCGCCTCTAGAACATAAAGATGATCACTATGGCATGGCATATATCCTTTTTGTTCCTTTATCAACTATTTGAGAAGGGCTATATCTAATTCCTACACACCCTGTGCTCTTGTAATTTTAGTGAGTTTACAGAGTCTTAATCAGATCTGCATCCTACCCTATACCTAAAATACCAATATGTCTAAAATAGTTACTTTCCTAGTTTACTGGATCTTATTTTCATTTGTGATCAGTTTAACAGATTGAACAGATTTCATGAAACTGAAAGAGGATTCCCATACTTTTTTTTTTAACTGGAAGAGCAGTATCATTGAGCCAAAACAGATCAGGGACAGTGCCCAGGCCCTCAGCTCAAGGCCCACAACTGGGCAAAGATAAAAAGGTATTCACTCCTATCTCTAGCCATTTTTCATTTTGTTCATCTTTTGTCATAGTCAATATTTTTTCTTTTTTCTTTTCTTTCGTTTTTTTTTTTTTTTGGTCAGCCAGTGGGCTTGAACTCTCAATCAACTTTATTTCCTGTCTTGACATACTGATTGTTTTCCTTCTGTCCTTTAAAAAAAGCACAGTCATAAAATAAATAATAAATTTTTAAAAATCAAAAAAATAGTGTAGGGCTATTATAGGAGTTGTTAGACTCAAGAGCAGTACTACTAAAATGATATTGCTAGATGGGCACTGAAGATCATACCTTTAGTCCTAGCTACTCAGGAAGCTAAGAGCAGAGGATCTGATTAACTAGCAGAAGATGGAACTTGAGACATGCTCCAGTGGTACAGTGCCAAACAGTGAGCAGAAAAGGCCAAGTGAGAGTTTAAGCCCAGTACCATCACAATTTATTAAGTAATTAATGAAAAGTCTGTTGTTGGCTTTGTCATCTGAAAGCTACACTAGTTATAAGTTTTCACAAATAGGCATTGATATAAAAGGATTTACTAGATCAGTATATATATATATATATATATATATATATATATATATATATATATATATAATCGGTACTAGGATATGTATTAATTTTAGCAACATAGAAATTTTTGTTACATAAAAGTGAACACTTATTTTTATTTGAAATGTAGGATTTTTCAGCAAATGAGCTATGATATTAGAGAAGTTAAAGACACTTACTAAAATTAGTTTTACCTAAGTAAAAACAGGATAGAATAGCAACAATCATGATCTAATACAATGAAGCACAATAAATGTATCATAAACTTGCATGCTGGCCTTCTTTTGATCCTTGATGAGCATATTAAACTATCACTTTATAGATTCAATAGACAGTCAATATTACTTAGTATTACTATTTTCAAAAGAAGATAAAGAAAAATAATACAGAAGAAGAATAAAATTCTTATCTTCAAAAAATATCCATGGGTTTTGTATTGGTTAGGAGAATTGACAGTTCTACAGTAGCAAACATTTTGAATACAAACTGAATGTCAAAAGTTAAGGTTGTTTGAGATTTCAGAACAAATTTGAAAAAAACAAATAGAAGTGCACTGCTTAAGCCTAAGGTTTATAGGTGAATAACTTCAGTAATCAAGATCCAAAAGTGTTTAGAAATGATTGAGCATGTATGTCCTAGCTTTCACTTCTAGGACATATATATTTTATCTAATAATCCATGAAAAAGAAATCTAAGGGTTTCATGAAGGTAACATTAGAGATGGTGCAGAAAATGAGTTGTTACGAGACAATATTGCAAGATGATAGTCTAGTGAAATGGTACAACAATCCATGTAAGAAATATTGAGATTCTTTCATTTTTATTTTTTGTGAAAATACTGTACAGAGAGGTTACAATTACATGAGCAAGGTAATGAGTACCTTTCTTATCCAGCATTGTTGCCTCCTCCTTTGTTTTTCCCCTACCATCTGTCCCTCCCAAATCCTCAACTACATGCCCCCTCTTACCCCCCCCATCTTAATTGTGAAGTTCGGTTTTTCACGATAGCATCTTGTACATCTTATTGTTGCAATGGGTCAATCTGTATCCCTATTTGATTCTTTCTGAGAAATTGATCTACAATGTCATACAAAGAGAGGTATAATGCATGATTTATTGGGTTGGTATATTGATCTGGTAGGATTTGAGAGAAAAAGAAGTTATTCAGAATTTTTGTGAGATTCAGATGATTAGTAAAGTAAATATGTCACAAGCAAATCATGGAATCAAACCAAACCATAGCGAATTTTATACTCTTTGGTGGGGGGGCAGGTGTATTACAGTGACAGTAAACTCAAAGTTGTATATAACTTTATGTAAAAGTTTTAAAAGTTGAACAAATGGTCAAAATTAATTATAATTTAGTAGGAGTATAAGCACTCTGTATTAATATTTTATGTATTTTACTCAAATGTGTTCTACTATCCTCATTTTTGATGTGTTGTCAAAGGGAGAAAAAAGGACTTGGTTTTCCATGTGGAATTTATTTCCAGGAGTGATAGGGAGGAGCTAGCAGACAGCACACATGTGTGCAGCTAAAACAAGGAACATTCAGAAAACTCAATTTTATTATTTGCTGACATCACTTGAAAATGGAGCCTCAAAGACAAAACTGTGCTTTTGCTCCTTCAAGTCATTCTTGCTTTAAATAGAACTTAAATAGAAAGGATCAGGTAAAAGTAACCAGCTACGTTCGAAGAAGATGAATGCGAAAATTTTCTGTTGATATTTAGAAAGCATTCTTGTGTTGCGTCATCCATCATCGATGTTCAATATAGAAGAAAAATCATTAAAAAGCTGTTCATTATTTCATGTAAATTAATGCCCCATTATTTAGGAGAGTTGCTTAAAGGTTTTGTTTTCAAAATTGAATATATCTTAATGTGAATAAAAGAGGGCTTTATATTTAGTCATAACAACTATTTATTCTAGAAATCTGAGATCAATTGATTGAAACAATGAAGAAAGTAAATCATTGACTGTCCTACAGAAACAATGAACATTGGCTTATTTCTACTCATTTTCTCCAAAATTTTGGCTATCACATTTTATTATCATAGGAACTCATCAAAATACAAAGGATTGTCACAATTTTAAAATGGCTAAACTAACCTTAATGCAATTTATTTGCACTAGATCCTTCAGTTGATAAGTAGCAGATACAATTTGGACTTAGATAACCAATGCATATGTAAGTCCAAAAAGAAAAATATTTATTTAATTTTTTTATTGTCAAGGTGATATACAGAGGGGTTGCAGTTACATAAGTAAGATTATATGTACAATTCTTGAAGAACTTTTAAAAGCTAATTTTCCTTTAAGATTTTTGTGTGCATGTACCTTCACATTTATCTATTTCCATTCTATTTTAGGTTATGAATTGTTTATTACGAACTGATTCTAACAGATTCTAAGATTTTTGTCAAGTATCTGTCTCTTCTCTTTCATATTTGTAATCTCACCGTAACCATTTCTGTGTACAGAAATGTGCCATACACACAAAGAAATCCTGTGCCACTTAACAATATTGAAGTAAGTCAATGACCTCCTTCTAGATACAAAATATATTGGGAATTGTTTAGTCTTTTTATTTTATTTTATTTTATTTTATTTGTGAACATACTGTGTAGAGGGGTTACAATTACATGGGCAGGATAATGCATACATTTCTTACCAAGCATTGCAGCCTCCTCCTTTGTTTATCCTTCACATCCCTTCCCAGCCTCCCCCTCTCCCCCAGTCCCAATCCTTCTCCTCCCCCCCCCCCGCACCGCCCCCCCGCACAGACATTGTAAAGCTCATTATGGACATGAAAACTTGTACTTCTCATGGTTGCAACAGGTCAACCTGTATCCTTAATTGACTTGTTTTTCCCCATCTCCTCCACAAGTTATACTGACATCAAATATAGTGAAAGCAGGGCTTATACTGTGGGGGAGGGACATACAAGGCAACAAAGAAATAATCTTATAAATGCGTGAGAAACACATGCATGAATGAAAAAAACATTAAAATACAAATCTAAGGGTTCATTTTCCTAACATCACATGATCTGACCTTTTCCGCTTGACTCATACATATACTAGATATTGCAAATAAGGGAAACCATGGGGCCTATGATTCTTTGGTCCTGGAATACTTCGCTTAATATAATTTTTTCCAAGTCTTTCCATTTCCTAACAAATGGGGCAATGTCATTCTTTCTGATGGAGGCATAGAATTCCATTGTGTTTATATACCACATTTTCTTGATCCATTCATCTACTGAGGGGCATCTGTGTTGGTTCCAGATCTTAGCTATAGTGAATAATGCTGCAATAAACATAGTTGTGCTGGTAGCTTTAATGTGGTCTTGTTGGTAAACATTTGGGTAAATGCCCAAAAGTGGGATTGCTGGGTCATAGGGGAGCTCTATGTGAAGTCTTTTGAGGAACCTCCATACTGCTTTCCAAAGTGGTTGAACAAGTTTATATTCCCACCAACAATGAAGTAAGGTTCCCTTCTGTCCACATCCCCTCCATCATCTGTTATTGTTAGAGTTCTTGATTTTTGCCATTCTAACTGGAGTGAGGTGGTATCTCAATGTTGTTTTGATTTGCATTTCTTTTATGGCTAGAGAGGTTGAGCATTTCTTCATGTGTTTTTGGCCATCCTTCTTTCTTCTTCAGAGAAGTTTCTCTTTAAGTTTTGGACCACTTGTTTATTGGGCAGTTGTTTCTTTGAGGATTTGTTGTTGGGGGATTTAATTTTTTGAGCTCCAATTATATTTTAGATATGAGACCCTTGTCCGTTGTATGGCTAGTGAAGATCTTCTCCCAATCCTTGGGCTTTCTATTGATCTTGCTAGCTATGTCCATTGCCATGTAGAAGCTCTGCAACTTCATGCAATCCCATTTGTCCAACCTTTTTTTGATTTGTTGGGTTTCCGGGTCTCTATTCAGAAAATTTCGGCCTGATCCAAGGAGACCTAGGGTTTCTAGTACTCCATCCTGTAATGTTTTCAGAGTGTCTGCTTTGACTTCGAGGTCTTTGATCCATTTGGAGTTGATTCTGGTGCAGGGTGATATATAAGGATCTAGCTATAGTTTTCTACAAGTAGTTAACCAATTTTGCCAGCACCATTTACTGAAGGGACTGTCTTTGTTCCATTCTATTGTTTTAGCTCCCTTATCGAAGATTAGATGGCTATAGGTCTGTAGGTTCATTTCTGGGTTTTGAATTCTATGCCAATACCAATACCAAGCTTTTTTGATTACTATGGCTTTATAGTAGAGTTTGAAATTTGGTATTGATATTCCTCTAGCAGTGTTCTTTCCGTTGAGGAGCGTTTTTGCTATTCGGGGTCTTTCATTGTTCCATATGAATTTTTGGATTGCTTCTTCTACTTCCTTGAAGAATGAGCTTGGAATTTTGATAGGTATCATGTTGAATTTGTAGATAGCCTTGGGAAGTATTGCCATTTTCACGATGTTAATCTTTCCAACACAGGAGCATGGGAGGTTTTGCCATTTTTTAAGTTCTGTGTTGATTTCCTTTTTCAAGATTTTAAAGTTTTCATTATAGAGGTCCTTCACTACTTTGGTTAAGTTAATTCCTGGGTATTTTATTTTTGTGGGGCTATTTCAAATGGAGTTGCTTTCCTAAATTCAGCCACACTTTTCTCATTGTTGGCATACAGAAAAGCCATTGATTTTGGGGGGTTAATTTTATATCCTGCTACTTTGCCAAAGTTTTCAATCAGCTTGAGTAATTTGGGAGTGGAATCTATGGGATTCTTTAAACACAAGATCATGTCGTCTGCAAAGAGGGAGAGTTTCATTTCTTCTTTACCTATTTGGAACCCCTTTATAAGTCTAGATCTTGTCTTATTGCTGTAGCTAGGCATTCTAATACTAGATTGAAGAAAAGTGGAGAGAGTGGACATCCTTGCCTTATTCCTGAGTTAAGAGGAAATGGCTTTAGTTTTTTTACCATTAACTCTAATGCTGGCTGTAGGTTTGTCATATACAGCTTTTATTGTATTGAGGAATGTTCCATGTTTTCCTAATTTTTCCAATACCTTCATCATAAAGGGGTGTTGGATCATGTCAAATGCTTTTTCTGCATCTATTGAGATAACCATGTGGTTCTTATTCTTGCTCCTGTTGATGTGATGAATAATATTAATTGATATGTGTATATTGAACCAGCTTTGCATCCCTGAAATGAATCCTGTTTGATCGTGTTGTATGATTTTTTGGATGAATTGTTGAAGTCGATTGGCCAAAATTTTGTTGAGAAGTTTTGCATCAATGTTCTTCAAAGAATTGGGTCTAAAGTTCTCTTTCTTTGATGAGTCCCTGCCTGGTTTTGGGATGAAGGTTATCATGGCTTCATAGAATATGTTCGGTAGTGAACTTTCTCTTTCAATTTCATTGAAAAGTTGGAGGAGTATTGATGTGAGCTCTGCTTTGAAGGCCTTGTAGAATTCCACTGTAAAACCATCTGGTCCTGGACTTATCTTAGCTAGGAGGTCTCTTTTTGCTGTTTCTATTTCAATGCTTGATATGGGACTGTTAAGATGGTTTAACTCATCTTGGTTTAGTTTTGACATGTCAATATTTGCTAGGAAAAGGTAGATTTCTGTCAAGTTCTCAAACTTATTAGCATAAAGTTTTGAGAAGTATTCCCTTATAATGTTCTGAATCTTGGTTGTTTCCGTGGTGATGTTTGCATTCTCATCTCAGAGTTTATTAATTTGGGTGTGTTCTCTTCTTTTTCTGATAAGATTTGCTAAGGGCCTGTCAATATTGTTAATTTTTTCGAAGAACCAACACTGTATTTTCTTGATTATTTCTATCGTTTTCTGGATTCTAATTCATTTAATTGTGATTTAATTTTAATTATTTCTTTCAGTCTACTGGATTAGGGTTTATCTTGCTGCTCTTATTCAAGGAGGTTTAGATGTGTCATTAAATTGTTGTTTTCCGATCTCTCCAATTTGTTGATGTAGGAGATCAGTGCTATAAACTTGCCTCTGAGTAATGCCTTTGCTGTGTCCCAGAGGAGCTGGTAATTTGTGTGTTCATTTTTGTTGAATAGCATGAACATTTGAATTTCCTTTCTAATCTCTTCCATAACCCACTCATGATTCAGTAGTGTGTTGTTCAGCCTCCATTTGATACCGGACTTTCTTTGGTGGCTTTTGGTGTTGAGTTCTAATTTTATTCCCTTGTGGTCAGAGAGGATGCAAGGTATAACCTTAATGTTTCTGAATTTAGACAAGTTTGCTTTGTGGTCTAAAATGTGGTCTATTTTAGAAAATGTTCCATGTGCTGCTGAGAAAAACGTGTATTCTGATGCTGCTGGGTGAAATGTTCGGTAGGTGTCTGTTAAGTCTAGTAGATATATGCAGCTGTTTACATCTGAGGGTTCTCTGCTGAGTTTTTGCCGAGTTGATCTATCTAGTGTGGAGAGTGGTGTGTTAAAATCCCCCACAATTAATATCCTTGGATCTATGTGGGATTTGAGGGAAAATAGTGTTTCTTGGATAAATTTGGTTGCTCCATTTTTGGCAAATAGATATTTGGAATTGTAATATCCTCCAGAAGGAGAGATCCCTTAATTAGTAGTTAGCAACCTTCTTTATCTCTTCTCATGAATTTTAATTTGAAGTCTATTTTATCTGATATTAGTATTTCAACACCCGCCTGCTTATGGTATTTTGGTTTGCCTCCTCTCTCTCCCTATCATGCTCATACAGAGTCCTTTGTAGGTTTTCTAATTTTCCATTTATCATCTTTGCCAGCAGTGTTTCTAGAGTTATTTGGGAACTCTCCTATGGATTATTCATTGTCTGTTGTGTCCCCTGATTATCAAGGTTGGGATTTGAGATACCCGGATTTGCTGTTTTTCTTGTGTTTTTCTGGCTTACTCTGCCCATTTGAGATGAAAATAGCACCAGTTTTGTGCTCGAACACTATCTTAAGGCAACCATCAACCAAAGTCTGAATTTGTACAGTCAATACTCTACAGATACAATCTAGTTCAACAGATACATCTATTCAACATCAAACAACTATATGTTAATGGGCTTCGAACGGCAAAGAAGAATTTGGAAAACCAGAAATTATTAGGGTTAGGGAGAGAGGTGGGTAAATAATAGGTATAGACTGGTGTGGGGAGGCACAGGTAGAGTTAACTAAGTCCTAATCTCAATGCAGGAAATAGGTTGGGTAGGATGAAAGTAGAGAGAGAGAAAAAAAGAAGAAAGGGAAAGGGAAAAGAAATGAGACCCCAAAAAATAGAAAAATAAAAATTAATAATATTATGGAGATCGGAAAACAATCTATTTAGAGAAGAACGTGAATATATGGAGAGAAGGGGAGGGACATAGAGGAGATGTGAAAAACTTAAAAATAAAAATACTTAAAATATTATATAAGTTTAAAGAGGTAATACTGATATTAAGGAATTTAAGTCTCAGTGGTTTTGAATTGAGTAATAAATTTGTGGATTAAGTGTGTACACAATGGGGGATAGTGTCTACTAGTTAACTACAGGTTTATCTGAGAATGTGCAGGACAAGAGTTAAGTCACATAAAGAAGAGCAAAAGAGAGGAAACGGTGCAAAGGATAAGAAAGGATGAAAAAAAGATCAGATGTTCAGTAAAGCTAAAGAAAAAACAAAAAGGTAAATAAAAAGAAAAAAAGAGAAAGAAGACAAAAAAAGAAAGAAAAACGCACATTCACATATCCCTAAAATAAAAATCATAAGAGGAAAGAAAAAAGTTACTGGAAAACAATTTTTTTTCAAAAAAGGCCAAAATTAAAGATTAAAAAAAGTTTTAGAAAAGAAAGAAAATTTTTTATATAAGGTACCAAAAGAAGAAGAAGAAGAAGAAGAAGAAGAAGAAGAAGAAGAAGAAGAAGAAGAAGAAGAAGAAGAAGAAGAAGAAGAAGAAGAAGAAGAAGAAGAAGAAGAAGAAGAAGAAGAAGAAGAGGAAGAAGAAGAGACAGAAAAAAAAAACTACTTTGATTTTTTTGGGAGGAGTGGGAAAAATCCTGTATCTCCCTTGTGTCCATAACCAGCCTCTTGTCTGGTCTGCTTGTGGTCCTGTGGCTTGATTGGTTTCTTAAGTCAGTTTGTTTGAACAGGCAGAAAAATGCTCTGCTTTACCCAGGATTTTGAGATCCTCCTCCCAGGTTAGTTTAATGGGAGGCTAATCTGCTTTGAGAATCACAAAAGAGGGGGATGCAGTGATGGTGCTAGGTTCTGGGTAGAGTTGAGGCCTTTCAACAAACAGTAGTTTTTCCCTGGGCCTATTTTGTGAAAAACTCACAGCGCCCAGCCTGGAGCCATTCTCAGGGTTTCTGTTTACTGAATTTCAATTGATTGTTGAGGCTGCTAGAGGGAGGGGCAACCTCTGGCTCTGATTACTCAGTGAAGAAAGCCACTCCAATGGCTGGCGCCTGAGCTGGGTGACTTTTCCCTGGGTGGAGCTGAGTCTGGCAGGTCACGCCGCCGTTAAATTCTTGTCACCTGCTAAATGACTTGTTTATTCCAAGGTCTGAGTTGGAGCTAGCAGTTCCACCGAGCTTTGTCGGTATCCAAGATGGACATCTCTGGTACTGGGGGGGAGGGGTGGCCTTCCCTTCTCTGCTTCTTGAGAAGGAGTGAGGGTGTCGGGCTTCTACTCACGCCGAGTCTTGGTTCCTGGGTCGTTTGTGGTCTGCGAACTGCAGGATGAAGATGTCTGCTCCTTGTCGGTTCTTGCTGGTGTTGAGTAGAATCCGCTCACCTGCTGCATCTGGCTCATTTGTCCCAGACTCTCTGTGGCTCAGTTATGGTGCCCTGTGGTTGCCGCTGCCACTGCTGCCGCCGCCGCAGCGGCTGCTGGCAAGCACTCAGATGTGTCTCCTTGCCTAGGTTTCCCCTCTCTGGCCTAACTCTCTGTCCTGTGATGGCACACTTCGTGTGATTCTCTGGCTTAGGACTGTTCACTGGAACTCTAAAACTGCTTTCTATGGGAGAGCTTTTTCAGATTCCAGCTTCCCCGCCCCCCCGCCATCTTCAATGAGTATAATTCTTATCAAGCATTGTTGCTGCTGCCCCCCCATATCTTCTCTCCTCGCCTCCACCTCCCCCCACCAAAGTTGTAAAGTTCGTTTTTCCACATAACAACTTGTACATCTCATTGTTGCAAAGGGTCCAACTGTATCCCTAGTTAAACGATTTGTTTTTTCCCTTCCCCTCCACAAATTATATCAACATCAAATACAGTGAAAGCAAGGGTTATACCATGGGGGAGGGACATACAAAGCAACAAAGAAGTCATCTTCTAAATATGTTAGAAAAAATCGAACAACAAAACTCATTAATTAAGATATCATTAAACCAACAAGGAGTAAGTTTAATGAAAAGCACTGGGCAAGGATAAAATGTAAGCTAGGATTAGGAAAGTACAACATAAACACATATACATGTACATATACATATACCCACATGTATGTGCATATATATATATGTACTTCTCATAAATGATTACTTATGTAAATAAGGTTTAGATTAAAATTGAAATTGCAGCACTTGCAATAAATATGCAATGATAATCTCTAATTAGATATTAGAGCATACAGTTATTGACTAATCCACTCTTTATTCATACAGATAATTGTATTGAGTATAGTATGAAAATTGTATGTTTTGGAAGTGTTATTCAGGTCTCCATCATTTTATTATATATATGCTTATATATATATTTGCTCATAACTATTATCTGTAACATGAATTAGAGGGGGAAAGATAATCAATATCTAAAATGGTGAGAATTAAGACTAGCAGTTTGGGAAGGAATTTATTGTAAAAGGATATTTTTATTTGAGATTAGAAGATATCTCTGGGAGAGAGTCAAGGCAAATGATCTATTATGAACTGAGTCATCAGATTATGTCAGTTATGTCCTCACTAGCATACACCTGCCTCCAATAAATGATACAAGTGAAGTGTTAAGAAGCTAGCATAAATCAGGCATAAAATAAAGTAGAAGTAAAACTGCTTTCTCATTCCTCATCAGGAATCGTGGAATTTTTTCCTTATTAAAATCACTACATATAATTGAAAAATGAAATATGAATTTAATACAATTATTTGTTAGGGGTTGGTTTTACAACAGTTTTCCTTCAAAGTAAGAAAATTAAAACATTTTTATTGAGATTCAAATATCTAAAATTAACAGTTGTTTTAAAAAGTGAAATATATGGGGCTTGAAAGTTGACTCAGTTGTAGAATACATGCTTTGCATATATGAGGCACTGGGTTTGATTCCTCAGCACCACATGAATAGAAATAGCTGGAAGTGGCTCAAGTGTTAGAACTCTAGTCTTGAGCTGAGGAGCTGACCCAGAGTTAAAGCTCCAATAAAAACAACAACAACAAAAAAGTGAAATATATATAAATAATGGATAGTATGAATGAGAGATAATGGAAATACGCATATCTGACATCTCTAAATGAAGTCAGACTAAAGGAGGGAAAAAAGGAGAAAGAGATGGAAAGATGCAGAAATGGAGAAAGACAGAAAGAAGATCTGATTGGGCACAATAATACTTGACACTAAAATACCTGAAACAAAACACTGGAAAAGATATTCAATGAATGTTTTGGTACACAGGCAAGAGAGATACAAGGAAATCTACTTTTAGTAGACTTGTTATAGTAGAGTAAAAATCTAAAGCAAAGCAAAAATATTTCTGTACCAGAACAGGATTTGCTGTATTGGCAGCAGTGAAATGTCAGGTACACTCTGAACTCTGAAACAAAAACAGCATGCACACAAAAAGACTAGCAAAAATCAGAAAAGTTATACAAAAAAACACAACAATTTTTGAGACAATTAGACATCAACCAATGAAGGGCAGTGATTCTTAAAAGATGGTAAAATCACTTTAAAACCCACAAAAGCACAAATTTATTGCATCCAGAATTTGCTAATGTCATGATATCATGACAAAGAAAGCCCTGTATACTTAATCCTTGACCAATGGCATGAGACAGGCAAGAAATAGAAGGAAAAGTCTCTAAATGCAGAAATAGAACCAGACATCCTCCTGTTTCCAGGGCTCAGGTTAGAAATCTTGTGAGTCACAAAATACTATGAGGATATCAACATGTTTTTTTCTTAATAATAAAATGTATTTATGCTGAAAGCTACATAATGTTCTGGTTGAAAGTAACAAAAGTTCAATAGGCCATATACATCAAAAGATTCAGTATTCTCCCAGTAGCAGTCAGGTTGGAACTTGGTTGGACCTCTGGTGTGGCTTTCTTGCTAACAACTGGCACTTTACATGCTTAAGTAATTCTTTAATTCTTTCCTTTTTATGGTTATACTGGAAATGGAGTCTCAAAGACTATTCTGCATTAGACCACAATCCTCTAGATATCAGATGTCACTATCCTAAGTAATAAAAACTACAGGTATGAGCTAATATCATTACTTGCCTAAGAAAAAGTATGTATAACAAATGTAGCTGTACCAAAGAAAATATTTTTATTTTATTGTAAAATAAAGAGAGGTTACATTTACATGAATAAGGTAATCAGTACATTTCTTGTGGAGCATTGTTTTTTTAAGTCTAAGAATTTTTTTAAAGGTCAGAAATCTTGAAGATAAAAATATTATGTCTGAATTTCAACCAGAAATGTCTAGGTTCTGGAAATTATGATTGTATTCCAATGATATTAGATGATAATTGAATTTAGTTTTCTTTCTTTCTTTCTTTCTTTCTTTCTTTCTTTCTTTCTTTCTTTCTTTCTTTCTTTCTTTCTTTCTTTCTTTCTTTCTTTCTTTCTTTCTTTCTTTCTTTCTTCTTCCTTTCTTCCTTTCTGTCATGTTGCTTGGACTCAGGGCCTAGGAGACTGTCCCTAAGCTCTGTTGTTCAAGCTGTCACTCTCCTATGTTGAGCCACAGCACCACTTCTTGAATTTTTTCACTGTAATATTTATAGAGAGAGCAGAAGAGGAATAAAAGTAGATGAAGCTGAAAAATTCTTATATAAGAGGAAAAAATCGATCATAATCAATTAAAATTCATGTAGGTTTTGCAATTAGAAGTGAATATTAAGATATTTACCACAATGTTATTCTATCTGGTAAAAATTTGTTAACATCTGATATATATATATATATATATATATATATATATATATATATAGGTATATATAGGTATATTATTTTTTGTGGGGTATTATGAATGGAGTTGCTTTCCTGATTTCAGCTACACTTTTCTCATTGTTGACACACAGAGAAGTCATTGATTTTTGAGGGTTAATTGTATACCCTGCTCCTCTGCCAAATTTTTTAATCAGCTTGAGTAATTTGAGAGTGGAGTATATGGGATTCTTTAAATACAAGATCAGGTCATCTGCAAAGAGGGAGAGTTTTATTTCAGGTTTACCTATTTGGATTCCTTTTATGTTTACATCTTATTGCTGTGGCTAGGTATTCTAATACTAAATTGAAGAGAAGTGGAGAGAGTGGACATTCTTGTCTCATTCCTGAGTTTATAGGAAATGGTGTTGGTTTTTCACCACTGAGTATAATGCTGGCTGTAAGTTTGTCATTTACAGCCTTTATTGTATTGCGGAATGTTTCATGGATTCGTAGTTTTTCCAGAACCTTCATCATAAAGGGGTGTTGGATCTTGCCCAATGCCTTTTCTGCATCTATTGAGATAATCATATGGTTCTTATCCTTGCTTTTGCTGATGTGATGAATTATATTAATTGATTCACGTTTATTGAACCAGCTTTGCATCCCTGAAATGAATTGTGTTTGATTGTGGTGTATGATTTTTGGGATGAATTATTAAAGTCGATTGGCCAGAATTTTGTTGAGAAGTTTTTCAGCCATGTTCATCATGAAATGGATCTATAGTTCTTTTTCTTTGATGAGTCCCTGCCTGGTTTTGGGATGAGGGTTATGATGGCTTCATAGAATGTGTTTCGTAGTGAACTTTCTCTTTCAATTTCAGTGAAGAGTTGGAGGAGTATTGGTATGAGTTCTGCTTTGAAGGCCTTATAGAATTCTGCTGTAAATCCATCCAGTCCTGGGCTTTTCTTAGATGGGAGATCTCTTATTGCTGCTTCTATTTCAGTGCTTGATATGGGCCTCTTATGTTGGTTCAACTCATCTTGGTTTAGGTTTGGCATGTCGATCTTTGCTAGGAAATCTTCTATTTCTTCCAGGTTCTCAAACTTATTAGTATAAAAGTTTGAGAAATATTCCCTTATAATTTCTGGATCTTGGTTGTTTCTCTGGTGATGTTTCTAATTCTCATCTCTGAGTTTGTTTATTTGTGTGTGTTCTCTTCTTTTTCTGATAAGATTTGCTAAAGGTCTGTCAATTTTGTTAATTTTTTGGAAGAACCAATTCTTTGTTTTGTTGATTATATGTTTTTTTGGATCCTAATTAATTTAATCCAGACTAAATTTTAACTATTTCTTTTCATCTGCCGGATTGGGGTTTAGCTTGCTGCTCTTTTCAAAGAGGTTCAGATGTCTCATTAAATTATTGGTTTCAGATTTCTCAATTTGTTGATGTAGGAACTCAGAGCTAAGTTTTGCCTGTGAATACTGCATTTGATGTGTCCCAGAGGAGCTGCTAATTTGTGTGTTAATTTTTGTTGAATGTCATGAAAATTTGAATTTCCTTACTAATCTCTTCCATGGCCCACTGTTGATTCAGCAGTGTGTTTTTCAGTCTCCTCATGTTACTGGGCTTGTTGTCTGAGAGAATGCAGGGAGATCTGCTTTGAGTATCACAAAAGAGGAAGATGGTTATTTCCTCTCATGTGGAGATGCTGTGTTGAGGCTAGATTCTGGGTAGTGTTGAGACCTTTCTGCAAATAGTAGCTTTTCCCTGAGAGGCTAGTTCATGAGACACACAGAGCCCAGTCTGGATCCATTCTCTGGGTTTATGTTTACTGAGTTTCAGTTCTTTGTCTAGGCTGCCTTAGGGAGGAGCAGCCTCTGGCTCTGTTTACCCAGTGAAGAAAGTCACTACTCTGGTGGTGGAGCCTGCTCTGCCTGGGCTGGATGACTTTCACCTGGGTGGAACTGAGCCTGGCAGGTTATGTCAGGTTCCTGTGACCTTCTAATGTCTCCAATTGTATTTTTCCAAGGCCTGTGTTGGAGCTAGCTTCTCTGCTGGCTTTGTCAGTAGCAAAGATGGAGATCTTCTCCAGTGGTTGGAGAGGAGCTGCCTTCCCACTGTGGTCTGTGAGAAGCAGTGAGGATGTCAGTGTTCTACTCAAGCCAGAGTCTTGGTTCCTTGGAAGTCCCTGGTCTGCAATCAGCAGGATGATGATTTCTGCTCCTTGCCAGTTCTTACTGGTGTTCAGTAGAATCCACTGGCAAGCTGCCTTTGGTGCCTTTGTCCCAGACTTTCTCTGTATGTACAGTGGCTGCAGCCACCACCTCAGCCGCCACCTCACCTGCCACATCCATGGCTACCGGCAAGTGCTCAGATCTGTGTCCTTGAACAAGCTGCCTGGATTTTCCTTCTCTGGCCAAACTCCTTGTACTGTGATGGCACACTTGTTGTGATTCTCTAGCCTAGGACTCTTCACTGAAGCACTAAAACTGCTTGTTTTAGTGAGCTTGTTTAGCCTCCAGCTTCTCCTCTGCCAAATCCTCTGGTCTCTTAATATAATTTTTATCTTCATAAAAGGTAAAAACAATCTATGCTAACCAGAAATGAAATAATTGTGTATACCTACAAATATATGTATATTCTCACAGAAAAGGACATATTTAGAATATAATGAAATAAAAATTCTGAAGACAACCAAAATCAATATCAAAATATAGGTTTAACAGAAAAGTGGACCAAACCAAATAAGATTAAGAACATCAGAATTCAGGTGAGAAGTATATGGATGAAAAATATTGAATAAAAGGAAAAATATTAAAGACATGTTGGTAAACTTAAAGTTTCTGAATATAGTTTTTTCTCAGTTTTCAATAAGGCCTTAAAATAAACATCTATGTCAAAAATATTGAGTCATTGTTTGTCCCGAGGCTCCTTGGCTTATTATGAGGTTTCCTGAAGATAAAGCTATCATCAAAATGAAGAACTATAAACTGAAATATTAGAATTCATTGATTATTAGTCTGCATACTAGGAATCCTATAAGAAATGGAAAAGAATAGATATGAAGCAATGTTTGAAGACACAAAATTTAATCATGGTCCCAAATCCATTTATATATCAATCATGTAATCATGTTATAAAGACAAAGTACAATTAAGACTAAATCAAAACAAAATAAAATTACTTCTCCTATAGGTTTCCTAGTTAAAATGCTTTAAAGTAAACATATGGGAAGAAAGAAAGTCATGTTCCCTTTAAAGACCAAATGATGTGCTAATAGTCCAGGATAGAGCTTGAACGTATGCTTTCTCAAAACTTTCTGGTGAATCTTAATCAAACTGTGATTGTGTTGAGAGGTGGAGATTAATGACGTACAAAAGGGCTAGAGAAAAGTGACTTACACACATTCTTTTATCCCCTATACTATGATTATGTGCACAATTCATATTTGTCCCCTTCAAGGACACAGTCTTATAGGTTCCTTTCGACAGCAGAGAGAGAGGGGGTGGGTAGAAAGAGAGAAAGAGAGAGAGGGAGGGGAGGAGAGAGAGAGAGACTCATCTGACACTAAAACAGCCAGCACTATGCTTTTGCTAGTCACCACTTCTAGAGCTGTGAGGATTAAATTTCTATTCTTCATAAATTATGTAGCCTCATATAACTTGTCATAGTAGCATAACCAGGCTGAAACATTCAATAATCCATTAGGAACTATGACTAGCAGAAGATAGTCTTTACTGAAAGTTACTAAAACCTAGGATTCTATTCAAAAGAGAAGCAAACCTTAGAAATGAATATACAATAAAAAGTTCAGATGAAAACAGAAAATTTGTCACTAGAAATATTACTCTAAAAGAATCAATAACATCAACTTCCTACCAAACAATTCACAAGGAAATCATAAGTCGATGTATAAAAAAGTAACTTTATTGCCCCATAGTCTCTGAATACATTCAACTATGGAACAGTCTTATCAAATCTCTAGGAGTTCACAGTTCAAAACAACTTCTCAGTTGTAATGCACTAAATTTAATCAATAAAAGTTCTCTATCCACTCATTTCCTCATGAAAATGTGTTTTTATTATTTTTACTTGGAGCTTGAACATTTTAAAACTTAAGTAGGATGCATATTTTAACTAAACAAGTTCATATTGTTTTGTTAAGGTTAATTTACAGTCTAATATTCTTCGTTGAGAGCTAAGTACAGATTTTTTTCAAAATTTTCTAGAACACTTAGTTCAAGTTCAATATTAATTCAACCGAAATTAGCATGACGACTTCTTGTAGAGTAAATGCTGTGATTTATCAGCCATGAATTATAATGTACACTAGAACTTGTTGCTAAGTACAAATACTTATTATCAAGAGCACGATATTACACCAATGGAACACAGACAGAGCGAGGAAATGATCTTGGAAGGAAGAGATCATTCTATCACAAGCCTCCCATTACAGACTACAAGAAAATTAATGGTTCAGGTTTTCTACCTTAATAGGTTTCAGTCCCTGTCTCCTGGAAAACATGCATTTCAATTTTATCTACTCTAAATCTCCATTGCACTTTAAAAGATTAATATGAGGTCTACAGCATAGCAGTTTAGAAAGAAAATATTCCTTTTGCAGGTGCAGCCTGTCAAGCTGCTAACATTTAGATATGCTTTCACAGTGCTCAGAAAACTTCCTGGGAAAATGAAGCCTGTAATTGTGGTAGTCACCTGAAGACATGCTTTGAATAATCTTCAGAGCCATGGCCAGTTTTGTTCCAGATTACTTATGATAACTAGTTCTAA
>NW_027204678.1:0-22903 GCF_024711535.1 Dipodomys merriami | reverse complement strand
AATCTTGCTGCAGGGCATCATTCCTGGGTGGTCACCAGCTGCTCGCCTGAAAGGCCCTTGTTTCTGGCTTATCTCTAAGAAATATAATGGGTTTCCACGTTTGTCACCATATATAGAGGCCTTAATTGTCCCATAAGATTTTTCCTGTTCCTTCTTTAATAGTAAGGTCATGGAGGCCTAGATCTAGAAAGTCTCTTAGTAAATGAAAGAGAATAACAGGAAGTTCTTTCTCCCAAGTAGTTATCTCAGCAATTGCCATACATTCTTTCTGTTCTAGCCGCACCTACAGCTTCTTGTAAATCTCTTACAGACAATTCCTTCGGCTGAAGTGACTTGGTGAAACCCCCAATACTTTTATATTTGCTTATGACTTGTCTACTAGCATCCATAAGAGGGCTTCCAGGGTAGCACTTAACTCTGGTGAGTTAGTCATATTTTTAAGACACTCATCATATATTGGAGTCGTCAACACTCTTAAGAAAGAGCCTTGAGTAAGGGAACGTTGACAATGAGTAAGTACAAAGAGCAGTAGAAACAGTAAAAGATTAATAGGCACTCTTATACAGTGAGGAAAAGAAAGGCAGAAACACATTTTTCCCAGGGATTTGCCAGCCTTTCCAGGAGTAGGCCTCTTAGAAGCTCTATTCTCCGAGGTAGACTTTGGTGAAATCCCAATACTCAGAGATGGGTCTCTGAAGCCCCATTCTCAGGTCTGAAAGCTGGTTTTCCATGCTAAGCAGACTCCACTGGAGTAGGTGTGGCAGGCTAGGGTGAGGGTGAGGGTTAGGGGAGGGTGAGGGTGAGGTTTACGGTTAGGTAAGAGTTAGGGTTAGGTTTATGGTGAGGATTAGGGTGAGGGTGAGGGTTAAGGTGAGGGTTAGGGTTAGGGTGAGGTTTAGGGTTAGGGTGAGGGTTATGATTAGGGTGAGGGTGAGGGTTAGGGTGAGGGTTACGGGGAGGGTTAGGGTTATGGTGAGTGTTAGCATTAGGGTGAGAGTTAGGATCAGGGTTAGTGTGAGGGGTAGGGTTAGGGTTCGGGTCGGGGTTAGGGTTAGTGTGAGGTTTAGGGTTAGGGTTAGGGATAGTGTGAGCATAAGGGTTAGGGTGAGGGTTAAGTTAAAGGTGAGGGTTAGGGTTAGCGTTAGGTTTAGGGTGAGGTTTAGGGTTAGGGTGAGTGTTAAGGTTAGGGTTAGGGTGAGGGTTAGGTTTAGGGTGAGAGTTAGGGTTAGTATTGGTGTTAGGATGAGTTTTAGCGTTAGGTTTAGGGTTAGGATGAGGGTTAGGGATAGGATTAGTTTTAAGGTTAGGGTTAGGGTTATTGTTAGGGTTAGGGTTAGGGTTAGGGTTGGGGTGAGGGTGAGGGTTAGCATTAGGGTAAGGGTCACAGTTAGGGTTAGGCTGAGGGGGAGGGGGAGAGTGTGGGTGAGGTTTATGTTTAGGGTTAGGATTAGGGTTAGTGTGAGGGCTAGGGTGAGGGTGAAGTTTTGGGTGAGGGTGAGGGTGAGGGTAACGGTTTCGAATAGGTAAGGGTTAGGCTTATTTTTAGAGTGAGGATTTGTGTGAGGGTTAGTATTAAGGTGAGGGTTAGAGTTACAGTTTTGGTGAGGGTTAGGGTTAGTGTGAAGTTTAAAGTATGGCTGAGGATTAGGGTGAGTGTTAGAGTTCGGGTGATGTTGAGCGATCGGGTGTGGGTGAAGTTTAGGGTAAGGATGAGGGTCAGGGTGACAGTGAGGGTTAGGGTGACTGTGAGAGTTAGGGTTAGGGTTAGGGTTAGGTTGAGGGTAAGGGTTAGGGTGAGGGATAGGATGAGGGTAAGGGTTAGGGTTAGAGTTAGTGTTAGGTTGAGGGTTAGGGTGAGGGTTAGGGTTAGGGTTAGGGTGAGGGTTAGGTTTAGGGTTAAGGTTACTGTGAGGGTGAGGGTGAGGGTGAGGGTTAGCGTTAGGGAGAGGGTGAGGGTTAGGGTGAGAGTGAGGGAGAGGGTGAGGGTTTCATTTAGGTAAGGGTTATGGTTAGGGTTAGGGTGAGGATTAGGGTGAGGGTGAGGTTCAGGTTGAGGGTTAGTGTTAGTGTGAGGGTTAGGGTTAGGGTTAGATTTAGGGTTAGTGTTAGGGTGAGGTTTTGATTGAGGGTGTCGGTTAGTTTGTGGGTTAGGGTTAGGGTTAGGGTCACAGTGAGGGTTAGCGTGATGGTGAGGGTTAGGGTTAGGTTGGGGGTGAGGGTTAAGGTTAGGGTGAGGGTGAGGATTGGGGTTAGGGTTAGGCTGAGAGTGGAGGTGAGGATGAGCCTGAGGGTGAGGGTTCAGGTTAATTTTAGGTTGAGGGCTAGGGTGAGGGTGAGGGTTAGGGTGACGGTTAGGGTGAGGGTGAGGGTTTCAGTTAGGAAAGGCTTAGGGTTAGGGTTAGGGTGAGGATTAGGGTGAGGGTGAGGTATAAGGTGAAGGTTAGGGTTGGGGTGAGGGTTAGGGTTATGGTTATGTTTAGGCTGAGGATTTGGGTGAGGGGTTGGATTAGTGTTAGTGTGAGGGTTAGGGTTAGTGTGAGGGTTAGGGTTAGTGTGAGGGTTAGGGTTAGGGTTACAGTTAGGGTTAGTGTGAGCTTAAAGTTTAGGGTGGGGGTTAGGGTGAGGGGGAGGGTACGTGTTATGGTTAGTGTTAGGGTGAGGGTTCGGGTGAGGGTTAGGGTGAGGGTTAGAATGGGAGTACAGCGTAGGGTGAGGGTGAGGGTTAGGGTGAGGGTGAGGGTTAGGGTGAGGGTGAGGGTTAGGTTGAGATTGAGGTTGAGGGTGAGTGTTAAGGCGACTGTGAGGGTGATGGTGACGGTGAGGATTAGGTTTAGGGTTGGGGTTAGGTTGAGGGTGAGGGTGAGGGTGATGGTGAGCGTTAGGTTTAGGATTAGACTTAGGGTGAGTTTTAGGGTAAGGTTTAGGTTTAGGGTGTGTGTGAGAGTTAGGTTTCGGCTGAGTGTTAGGGTGAAGGTGAGGGTGAGGGTTAGGTTTATTGTTAAAGTTAGGGTCAGGTTTAAGTTTAGGGTGAGGGTGAAGGTGAGGGTTAGGTTTAGGATTAGGCTTAAATGTTTGGTAAGGCTTAGGGTGAGGGTTAGGGTGAGGGTCAGAGTTAAGTTTAGGGTGAGGGTTAGGGTTAGGGTTAGGGTTAGGTTGAGGGTGAGGGTGAGGGTTAGGTTGAGGGTGATGGTGAGGGTGAGGGTGAGGGTTAGGTTTAGAGTAAGGTTTAGGGTTATGGTTAGGGTTAGGGTGAGGGTGAGGTTGAGGGGAAGGGTGAGGGTGATGTTGAGGTTGATGGTGAGGGTGAAGATTAGGGTTTGGGTGAGGGATAGGTTTAGGGTTAGGGTTAAGGTTAGTGTGATTGTTAGGGTTAGGGTTAGGGTTAGGATGAGGGTTAGGCTGAGGGTTAAGCTTAGGGTTAGGGTTAGGGTACGGGTTAGGTTGAGGGTAAGGTTTAGGATGAGGATTAGGGTTAGGGTTACGGTGAGTGTTAGGGATAGGTTTAGGGTTAGGGTGATGTTTTTCTTTAGGGTTAGGTTTAGAGTTGGTGTGAGGGTGACGGTGAGAGTTAAGGTTTGGATTGGAGTTAGTTTTAGGGTTTGGCTGAGGGTGAGGTTGAGGGTTAGGGTGAGGTTTAGGGTTAGGCTAAGGATTAGGTTTAAGGTTAGGGTTAAGGGTAAGATGAGTGTTAGGGTTACGGTTAAGTTTAACATGAGGGTTAAGCTGAGTGTTAGGGTCAGGGTCATTGTGAGGGTAAGGGTAAGGGTGAGTGTTAGGGTGAGAGTGATGGTTAGGTTTAGGCTTAGGGTCAGGATTAGGGTTAAGGTGAGGGTGAGGCTTTGGGTGAGGGTGAGGGTTAGGGTTAGGGTTAGGGTGAAGTTTAGGATTAGGGTTAGGGTGAGGGTGAGGATTAGTGTGAGCTGTAGGGTTCGAGTTAGTGTGAGGGTTAGGGTTAGTGTGAGTGTTAGGGATAGTGTGAGGATAAGGGTTAGATTGAGGGTTAGGTTGAGGGAGAGGGTTAGTGTTAGCGTTAGAATTAAGGTGAGGGTTAGGGTGAGTTTTAGGGTTAGGGTGATTTTTATGGTTAGGGTTAGGGTGAGGGTTAGCACTAGGGTGAAGATTAGGGTTAGGATTTGAGTTAGGGTGAGTTTTAGGGTTAGGTATAGGGTTAGTGTGAGGGTTAGGGTTTGGGTTAGAGTTAGGGTTAGTATGAGGATAAAGGTTAGGGTGAGGTTTAGGGTGAAGGTTAAGGTTAGGGTTAGGGATAAGGTTAGGTTTAGGGTGAGGGTTAGGGTGAGGGTGAGGGTGAGGGTGATGTTGAGGGTGAGGGTGACGGTGAGGGTTAGGTTCAGGGTGAATGTGAGCGTTAGGGTTAGGATTAGGATTAGGTTTAGTGTTAGGCTGAAGTTGAGGGTGAGGGTAAGGGTTTGAGTTAGGGTTAGGGTGAGGGTTAGGGTTCCTTTGAGGGTTAGGGTGAAGGTGAGTTTGAGGGTTAGGATTAGGGTGAGGGTGACGGTGAGGGTGAGGGTTAGGGTTAGGATTATTGCTATGGTTAGTGTTAGGGTTAGGGTGAGTGTTAAGCTTAGAGTTAGATTGAGGTTTAGGGTTAGGGTTAGGTTTAGGGTGAGTGTTAGGGTTATGGTTAGGGTGAGGTTGAGGCTTATGGTGAGGGGTGGGTTTAGGGTTAGGGTAAGGGTTAGGGTTAGGGTGAGGGTTAGGGTTAGGGTTAGGGTTAGGATTAGTGTTAGCGGTAGGTTTAGGGTGAGGGGTAGTTTTAGGGTTAGGATGAGGGTTAGTGTTAGTGTGAGGGTTAGGGTTAGGGTTAGACTTAGGGTTAGTGTATGGTTACAGGTTAGGGTGAGGGTTAGCGTGAGGGTGAGTGTTATGGTTATAGTTAGGGTTAGGGTGAGGGTGAGGGTGAGAGCTAGGTTTAGGGAGAGGGTTAGGGTGAGTGTTAAGTTTAGGGTACTGATTAGCGTGAGGGTTAGGGTTACTGTGAGGGTGATATTTAGGTTTAGATTTAGGGTTTAGGGTTAGGGTTAGGGTTAGGGTGAGGGTGAGGAGTAGGGTTAGGGTTAGGTTGAGTTTGAAGTTGAAGGTTAGAGTTAGGTTTAGGGTGAGGGTTAGGGTTATGTTGCGGGATAGTGTGAGGGTGAGATTGAGGGTGAGGGTGAGGGTTTTGTTTAGGTAAGTGTTAGGGATAGGGTTAGGGTGAGGATTAGGTTTTGTGTGAATGTGAGGTTGAGGGTTAGGGTTACGGTGAGTGTTATGGTAAGGGATAGGGTGAAGGTTAGTGTTAGGGTGATGTTAAGGTGAGTGTGAGTGTTCGGGTTCGGGTGAGGGTTAGGTTGTGGGTGAGGGTTAGGTTTCGGCTGAGTGTTAGGATGATGATGAGGTTTAGGGTGAAGGTGAGGGTTAGGGTTATGGTTAGTGTTAGGGTTCGGGTTCAGATGCGGGGTAGGGTTAGGGTTAGGGTCAGGGTTAGGGTTAGGGTTAGGTTTAGGGTGATATTTAGTGTGAGGGTGAATGTTAGGGTGAGGGTGATGGTTAGGGTTAGGGTTAGGTTTAAGTTTAGCGTGAGGGATAGATATAATATTATGGTTAGGGTTAGGGTTAAGGTGAGTGTAAGGGTTCGGTTGAGGATTCGGGTGACCTTGAGTGTTAGGGTTTGGGTGAGGTTTAGCGTTAGGGTGCATATTAGGGTTAGGGTTAGGGACAGGGTTTTGTTGAGTTTAAGTGTTAGGGTGAGGTTTTGGGTGAGGGTGGGGTTTAGGGTTCGGGTTAGGGTTCGGGTTAGCGTGAGTGTTTGGGTTAGCATTAGGGTTAGGGTTAGGGTTAGGTTGAGGAGGAGGGAGAGAGTGTGGGTGAGGTTTTGGGGTAGGGTTAGCGTTAGGGTTAGTGTGAGGGCTAGGGTGAGGGTGAAGTTTTGGGTGAGGGTGAGGGTGAGGGTAAGGGTTTCTGTTAGGTAAGTGTTAGGTTGAGGATTAGGATGCAGGTGAGGGTTTGTGTGAGGGTTAGTGTTAGGGTGAGGGTTAGCGTTACTGTTTTGTGAGCATTAGGTTTAGAGTAAGGGTTAGAGTATAGGTGAGGGTTAGGGTGAGTGTTAAGGTTCGGGTGATGTACAGCGATCAGGTGTGGGTGAGGTTTAGGGTTAGGGTGACAGTGAGGGATAGTGTGACAGTGGGGGTTAGGGTTAGGGTTATGGTTAGGTTGAGGGTAAGGGTTAGGGTGAGGCTTAGGGTGAGGGTAAGGGTTAGGGGTAGCGTTAAGGTTAGGGTGAGGGTTAGGGTTAGGGTTAGGGTTAGGGTGAGGGTAAGTGTTAGCGTTAGGGTTACTGTGAGGGTGAGGGTGAGAGTGAGTGTTAGGGTTATGGTTAGGGTGAGGGTTAGGGTGAGAGTGAGGGTGAGGGTGAGTGTATTGGTTAGGTAAGGGTTATGGTTTGGGGTTAGGGTGAGGATTAGGGTGAGGGTGAGGTTTAGGTTGAGGGACAGGTGAGGGTTAAGGTTAGGGTTAGAGTGAGGGTTAGGGTTACTGTGATGTTTAGGTTGAGGCTGAAGGTTGGGGTGAGATTGAGGGTTCGGTTCGGGGGAGGTTTTGGGTGAGTGTGACGGTTAGTTTGTGGATTAGGATTAGGCTTAGGTTGAGGGTTAGGGTGACAGTGAGGGTTAGAGTGAGGATGAGGGTTAGGGTTAGGTTGAGGGTGAGGGTTAGGGTTAGGTTGAGGATGAGGGTGTGGGTTTGGGTGAGGGTGAGGGTTAGTGTTAGGGTTAGGTTTATTGTGAGGTTAAAGGTTAGGGTTAGGTTTAGGGTGAGGGTGAGGATAAGTATTATGGTTAGGGTTAGGGTGAGGGTTAGGGCGAGTGTTAGGGTTGGGATGAGGGTTATAGTTAGGGTTAGGGCGAGGGTTCGGGTGAGAGTACTGCTTAGGGTGAGGGTGAGGCTGAGGTTGAGGGTGAGTGTTAAGGTGACGGTGAGGGTGACGGTGACGGTGAGGGTTAGGTTTAGGGTTAGGGTTAGGGTTATGGTTAAGGTTAGTGTCAGGTTGAGGTTTAGGGTGAGGGTGAAGGTGAGGGAAAGGTTTAGGATTAGGCTTAGGTGTTTGGTAAGGCTTAGAGTGAGTGTGATGGTGAGGGTCAGAGTTAAGTTTAGGGTGAGGGTTAGGGTTAGCGTTAGGCTTAGGTTGAGGGTGAGAGTTAGTTTGAGGGTGATGGAGAGGGGGAGGGGGAGGGTGAGGGTTAGGTTTAGGGTTAGGGTTAGGGTAAGAGTTAGGTTTAGAGTGAGGGTTAAATTTAGGGTTAGGATTAGGGTGAGGGTGATGGTGAGGGTGAGGTTAGGGTTATGGTGAGGTTTAGGTTTAGGGTTACAGCTACGTTGAGTGTGTGGGTTAGGGTGAGTTTGAGGGTGAGGGTGAGGTTTTCACTTAGGTAAGGATTAGGGTTAGGGTAAGTGTTAGGGTTAGCGTGAGGGTTTGAGTTAGGTTTAGGTTTAGGGTGAGGGTTAGGGTTAGGGTGATGGTGAGGGTGAGGGTTAGGGTTAGAGTTAGGGTGAGGATAAGGGTTAGGGTGAGAGTTAGGGTGAGGGTGAGGTTTAGGGTTAGTGTTAGGTTTAGTGTGAGGGTTAGTGTGAGGTTTAGGGTTAAGGTGAGGGTTAGGGTGAGGGTGAGGTTTTGGCTTAGGGTTAAGATTAGGGTGAGATTTAGGGTTAGGGTTAGGGTTAGGGTAAGGGTTAGAGTTAGGTTGAGGGTTATGTTTGTGGTTAGGGTTAGGGTTAGGGTTAGGGTTAGGGTGAGGGTTACTGTTAGGTTTAGGGTTAGGGTGAAGTTGAGGGTAAGGCTTAATGTGACGTTTAGGTTTAGGGTGAGGGCTCCGGTGATGGTGAGTGTTAGGGTGAGTGTGAGGGTGAGGGTGAGGGTTTCCATTAGGAAAGGGTTAGGGTTATGTTTAGGGTGAGGATTAGGGTTAGGGTGACGTTTAGGATGAGGGTTAGGGTTAGGGTGAGGGTTAGGGTGAGGGTGAAGGTTAGGGTGAGGGTTAGGGTTAGGGTGAGGGTGAGGGTGAGTTTTAGGGTTAGGGTTAGGGTGAGGTTTAGGTTTACAGTGAGGGCTACGGGGATGGTGTGGGTTAGGGTGAATGTGAGGGTGAGGGTGAGGTTTTCAGTTAGGTAAGTATTAGGGTTAGGTTTAGCGTGAGGATTAGTTTGAGGATTAGGGTTATGGTTAGATTGAGGGTTAGGTTTAGGGTGATGTTTAGGGTTAGGCTGAGGGTTAGGGTGAAGGTGACAGTTCAGGTGAGGGTGAGCGTGAGGTTGAGGTTTAGGGTTTGGTTTAGGGTTAGGTTTATGGTGAGGGTTAGGGTGACAGTGAGGGTTAGGGTGACGGTGAGGGTTAGGGTTAGGGTTAAGGTGAGGGTGAGGGTTAGGGTTAGGTTTAGGGTGAGGTTTAGATTGGGGGGTAGGATTAGGGTTAGGGAGAGGGTTAGGGTTAGTGTGAAGGTTAGCTTTAGGGTTAGAGTTAGGGTTAATATGAGGATTAAGCTTGGGGTCAGTTTTAGAGTGAGCATAAGGGTAAGGTTTATCCTTAGGGTTAGGGAGAGTGTTAGGGTGAGGGTTACGGTTAGGGTTAGGGTGAGGGTGAGGGTTAGGGTTTGGGTTAGGTTTAGTGTGAGGGTTAGGGTTAGGGTTAGGGTAAGAGTTAGGTTTAGATTGAGGGATAATTTAGGTTTAGGATTACGGTGCGGGTGAGGGTGAGGGTGAGGTTTAGGTTTAGGGTTATGGTGAGGTTTAGGTTTAGGGTTATAGCTACGGTGAGGGTGTGGGTTAGGGTGAGTGTGAGGGTGAGGGTGAGGTTTTCATTTAGGTAAGGATTAGGGTTAGGGTTAGGGTGAGGATTAGGTTGAGGGTGAGGGTTAGTTTCAGTGTTAGGGTTAGGGTGAGGGTTAGGATTAGGTTTAGATTGTGGGTTAAGATTAGGGTGATGTTTAGGGTGAGGCTGAGGGTTAGGGTGAGGGTGACGGTTAGGGTGAGGCTGAGGGTGAGGGTTAGGGTCTGGTTTAGGGTTAGGTTTATGATGAGGTTTAGGGTGACGGTGAGGGTTAGGTTGAGGGTGAGGATTAGGGTTAGGGTTAGGGTTAGGGTTAAGTTTAGGGTGACAGTGAGGTTGAGGGGTAGGATTAGGGTTAGTGAGAGGGTTAGGGTTAGTGTGATGGTTACCGCTAGGGTTAGAGTTACGGTTAGTATGAGGAAAAAAGCTTAGGGTAAGTTTTATGGTGAACGTGAGGGTAATTTTTATCTTTAAGTTTAAGGTGAGGGTTAGGGTGAGGATTAGGTTTAGGGTTAGGGTTAGGGTTAATTTTAGGGTGAGGGTTACGGTTAGGGTTAGGTTTAGGGTGAGGGATAGGGTTTGGTATAGGGTGAGGGATAGGGTTAGTGTTAGGGTGAGGATTAGGATTAGGGTTAGGTTTAGTGTTAGGGTTAGGGTTAAGGTTAGGGTGACGTTTAGGGTGAGGTGTAGGGTTAGGGATAGGGTAAGGTTTAGCGTTAGAGTGAGGATTTGGTTCAGGGTTAGGTTTAGGTTGAGGGTGAGGGTGAAGGTGAGGGTGAGAGTTAGTGTGAGGGTTATGGTTACGGTTAGTGTGAGGGTTAGGGTTAGGTTGAGGGTTAGGTTTAAGGTTAGGGTTAAGGTGAGGTTGAGGTTGAGCTTTAGGGTTAGGGTTAGTGTGAGGATAAGGGTTAGGGTGGGGAATAGTGTGAGGGTTAGGGTTAGGGTAAGTGTTAAGGTTAGAGTGAGGATTAAGTTTAGTGTTTTGGTTAAAGTGAGGGTGAGGGTTTGGGTTAGGGTTAGTGTGAGGATAAGGGTTAGGGTGAGGTTTAGGTTGAGGGTGAGGGTTAGGGTTAGTGTTAGGGTGAGGCTGAGGGTTCGGATTAGGGTGAGGGTAAGGGTTAGGGTTAGGCTGAGGGTTAGGGTTAGGGTGAGGGTTAGGTTTAGGTTTAGGTTTAGGGTTAGGGAGAGGTTTAGGGTAAGGGTCAGGGTTAGGGTTAGGTTTTGGGTGACAGTGAGGTTGAGGGGTAGGATTAGGGTTAGGGAGAGGGTTAGGGGTAGTGTGACGGTTAGCATTAGGGTTAGAGTTAGGGTTAGTGTGAGGATAAAAGCTTAGGGTGAGTTTTATGGTGAACGTGAGGGTAAGCTTTATCCTTAGGTTTAGGGTGAGGGTTAGGGTTAGGGTTAGGTTTAGGGTGAGTGTGAGTGTGAGGTTGAGGGTGAGGGTCAGCGTTATGGTGAGGGTTCGGTTCCGGGTGAGGGTGAGGGTAAGCGTGGGGATTAGGGTTAGGTTTAGGGTTAGGGTGAAGGTGAGGGTGAGGGTTAGGGTTAGGGTGAGTGTGAGGGTTAGGATTAGTTTGAGGGTTATGGTGAAGTTGAGGTTGACGGTGATGGTTAGGGTGAGGGTGACAGTGCGGGTTTGGGTTAGGGTTAGGATGAGGGTCAGGGTGAGTGTGAGAGTTATGGTTAAGTTTAGGGTGAGGGTGAGGTTGAGGGTTAGGGTTAGGGTTAGGGTTAGGGTAAGGGTTAGCATTAGGGTGAGGGTTAGAGTTAGGGTTAGGGTGTGGGTTAGGATTAGGGTTAGGATAAGAGTTAGGGTTAGGGTGAGAGTTAGTGTTAGTGTTAGTGTGAGGGTTAGGTTTAGGGTTAGGTTTAGAGTGAGGTTTACCTGAATCCTTAAAAGACTAAATTTAAAAAAAAATAGAGTGAGGTTTAGGGTGAGGGTTAGGGTTAGGGTTAGGTTTATGGTAAGGATTAGTGTTAGGGTGAGGGTTAGGGTTAGGGTTATGGTGAGGGTTATGGATAGGGTTAGGTTTAGGTTGAGGTTTAGGCTTTGGTATAGGGTGAGGGATAAGGTTAGTGTTAGGGTGAGGATTAGGGTTAGTGTTAGGTTTAGGGTTAGGTTTAGGGTTAGGGTGAGGGTGAGTTTTAGGGTGAGGGGTAGGGTTAGGGTTAGGGTAAGGTTTATTGTTTGGGTGAGGGTTTGGTTCAGGGTTAGGTTTAGGTTAAGGGTGAGGGTGAAGGTGTGGGTTAGGGTTAGGGTTACGGTTATGGGTGAGAGTTAGTGTGAGGGTTATCGTTAGGTGTAGTTTAAGGGTTAGTGTTAGGGGGAGGGTAAGGTTTAAGGTTATTGTTAGGGTGAGTTTGAGTTTGAGCGTTAGGTTTAAGGTTAGTGTGAGGATAAGTTTTAGGGTGCGGGTTAGTGTGAGGGTTAGTTTTAGGGTTAGGGCAAGTGTTAAGTTTAGAGGATTAAGGTTAGTGTTAGGGTTAGAGTTGGGGTTAGGGTGAATGTTAGGGTTTTGGTTAGGGTTAGTGTGAGGATAAGGGTTAGGGTGTGGTTTAGGGTGAGGGTGAGTGTTAGGGTTAGCATTAGGGTTAGGGTGAGGGTTAGGGTTATGGTTAGTTTTAGGGTGAGGCTGAGGGTTTGGATTAAGATTAGGGTAAGGGTTAGGGTTAGGCTGAGGGTTAGTTTTAAGTTTAGGGTTAGGCTGAGGGTTAGGTTTAGGGTTAGGGTGAGGGTGAGGGTTACGGTGAGGGTGAGGGTGAGGGTCAGGGTTAGGGTTAGCGTGAGTGTTAGGGTTAGGGTTAGGGTTAGGGTTAAGTAGAGGTTTAGGGTGAAGGTCAGGGTTAGGGTTAGGTTTAGGGTGACAGTCAGGTTGAGGTTTAGGATTTGGGTTAGGGAGAGGCTTAGGGATAGTGTGACGGTTAGCCTTAGGGTTAGAGTTAGGGTTAGTATGAGGATAAAATCTTAGGGTGAGTTTTATGATGAACGTGATGGTAAGGTTTATCATTATGTTTAGGGTGAGCGTGAGGGTTAAGGTGAGGGTGAGTTTGAGGGTAAGGGTGAGTGTGAGTGTGAGAGTGATCGTGAGGGTTCCGTTCAGGGTGATGGTGACGGTTAGGGTGAGCTTTAGGGTTAGGATTAGGGTTAGGGTGAGGGTGAGGGTGAGGGTTAGGTTGAGGGTGAGGGTGAGGGTTAGGGTTAGTTTGAGGGTTATGGTGAAGGTGAGGTTGAAGGTGAGGTTTAGGGTGAGGGTGACAGTGAGTGTGTGGGTTAGGGTTCGGATTAAGGTCAGGGTGAGTGTGAGAGTTATGGTTAGGTTTAGGGTGAGGGTGAGGGGTAGGGTTAGGTTTAGGGTTAGGGTTAGAGTTAGGGTAAGGCTTAGCTTTAGGGTGAGGGTTACAGTTAGGGTTAGGGTGAGGGTTAGGTTTAGGGTTATGATAAGAGTTAGGGTTAGGGTGAGGACTAGTGTGAGGATTAGGGTTAGGCTTATTTTAAGAGTGAGGTTTAGGGTTATGGTGAGGTAAGGTTTTGGGTTAGTGTGAGGGTTCGGTTTAGGGTTAGGGTGAGGGTGAGGGTGACGTTTAGGATTAGGTTTAGTGTTAGGGTGAGGGTTAGTGTGAGGTTAGGGTTAGGGTTAGGGTAACTATTAGGGTTAGGGTGAAGATTAGGGTTAGGGTTAGGTTTAGGGTGATGGTGAGGTTAAGGGTTAGGTTTAGGGTTAGGGTTAGTGTGAGGATAAGGGTTAGGGTGAGTGTTAGGGTGAGGGTGAGGGTTATGGTTAGCGTTAGGTTTAGGCTGAGTTTTAGTGTTAGGGTTAGGGTTAAGGTGCTGGTTAGGGTGAGGTTTAGGATTATGGTTAGGTTAAGGGTTAGGGTTTGGTTGAGAGTTAGGGTTAAGCTTAGTGTTAGGTTGAGGGTGAGGGTCTAGGGTAAGGGTTAGGGTTAGGTTGAGATTTAGGTTTAGGGTGAGGGTTAGGGTAAGGGTAAGAGTTAGGGTGAGCGTTAGGGTTAGGGTGAGGGTTAGGGTGAGGTTGAATATTAGGGTGAGGGTGAGGTTAAGGGTGAGGGTTAGGGTGAGTGTGAAGGTGATGGTGAATTTGAGGGTTATGTTTAGGTTGAGGATGAGGGTTAGGGTTAGGATTAGGGTTAGGTTGAGGGTTAGGCTGAGGGTGAGGGTGAGGGTGCGGGTTAGGGTTGGGTTTAGGGGGAGGGGTAGGAGTAGTTTGAGGGTTAGGTTGAAAGTGAGTTTGAGGGTGAGGGTGACGGTGAGTGTGATGATGATGGTGAGGGTTAGTGTTAGGATTAGGGTTAGGGTAGGGTGAGGGTTATTGTTAGGGTTAGCGTTCGGGTGAGGGGGAGGTTGAGGGTTAGGGTTAGGGTTAGGGTTAGGGTAAGGTTTAGTGCTAGGGTGTGGTTAGGGTTAGGGTTAGGGTGAGGGTTATGGTTAGGATGAGGGTTAGGGTTTGGTAAAGGGTGAGGGATAGGGTTAGTGTTAGGGTGAGGATTAGGGTTAGGGTGAGGGTGAGGTTCAGGGTTAGGCGTAGGGTTAGGATTAGGGTAAGTTTTATGGTTAGGGTGAGGGTTTGGTTCAGGGTTAGGTTTAGGTTGAAGGTGAGGGTGAAAGTGCGGGTTAGCGTTAGGGTTGCGTTTAGGGTGAGAGTTAGTGTGAGGGTTATGGTTAGGGTTAGTGTAAGGGTTAGAGTTAGGGTGAGGGTTAGGTTTAAGGTTAGGGTTAGGGTGAGGTTGAGGTTGAGCGTTAGGGTTAGGGTTAGTGTGAGGATAAGTTTAAGGTGCGGGTTAGTGTGAGGGTTAGAGTTAGGGTTAGGGTAAGTGTTAAGGTTAGAGTGAGGGTTAAGTTTAGTGTTAGGGTTAGAGTGAGGGTGAGGTGAGGGTTAGGGTTAGGGTTAGGGTTAGGGTTAGGTTTAGGGTTAGGGTTAGTGTAAGGGTTAGGTTTCTGTTGAGGGTTAGATTTAGGGTGATGCTTAGGGTAACAGTGAGGATTAGGGTGAGGGTGAGATTGAGTGTGAGGTTTAGTGTGAGGGTGAGTGTGATGGTTTGCTTGACGGTGAATGTTGGGGTTAGATTTAGTGTTAGAGTGAGGGTGAGGGTTAGGGTTGGGTTTATGGTTAGGGTAAGGGTTAGGATGAGATTGAGGGTGAGGGTGAGGTTGAGGGTTAGTGTTAGCGTTATTGTGAGGATGAGAGTTTTTGTTAGATTTAGGGTTAGGTTGAGGTTGAGGGTTAGGTTGAGAGTTAGGGTTACGGTTTGGGTTAGACCTAGGGTGAGTTTGAGGGTGAGGGTTAGGGTTAGGGTTAGGGTGAGGGTTAGGATTAGGGTTAGGGTGAGTTTTAGGTTTAGGGTGAGGGCTACGGTGAGCGTGAAGGTTAGGGTGAGTGTGAGTGTGAGGGTGAGGTTTTCGGTTACGTAAGAGTTTGGGTTAGGTTTAGTGTTAGTGTTAGGGTTAGGGTTAGAATGAGGGTTAGGTTTAGGGTTAGGGTGATGTTTAGTGAGCCTGAGGGTTATTGTGAGGGTGAGGGTTCAGGTGAGGGTTTGGGTTGGGGTGAGGTAGAGGGTTATGTTATGGGTTAGGGTTAGGTTTAGGGTGTGGGTTGGGCTGATGTTGAGGGTGAGGGTGCGGGTTAGGGTGAGGGTGAGGCTTATGTTTAGGGTGAGGGTGAGGGCTAGGGTGAGGGTTAGGGTTCAGATTAGGGTGAGGTTCAGGGTGTGGGATAAGGTTAGGGTTAGGGTGAAGTTTAGGGTGAGGGGTAGGGTTAGGGTTAGTTTTAGGTTTAGGGTGAGTGTAAGGGTGATGGTGAGGGTTATTGTTAGGGTTAGGGCGACAGTGAGGGTGAGGGTTAGGTTTAGAATTAGGGTTTGGTTAAGGGTTAGGTTGAGTGTGAGGGGGAGGGTGAGGGTTAGGCTTAGGGTAAGGCTTAGGGCTAGTGTGAGTGTTAGGGTGAGGGTGAGGTTGAGGGTCAGGGTTTGGGTAACGGTGACAGTGAGTGTGAGGGTTAGTGTTATGATTAGGGTTAGGATGAGTTTTAGGTTTAGGGTTAGGGTTAGGGTGAGGATTAGGGTGAGGAATAGTGTTAGGGTTAGGGTTATTGTTAGGGTTAGGGTTAGGGTGAGGGTAAGGGTTATAGTTAGGGGGAGGGTTAGGGTTAGGGTTAAGGTTAGGGTGAGGTTGAGGGTTAGGGTGAGAGGTAGGGTTAAGGTTAGTGTGAGGGTTAGGGTTAGTTTCAGGGTTAGGGTTAGGGTTAGCGTTAGGGTCATGTTGAGGGTAAGGGTTAGGTTGAGGCTTGTGGTGAGGGTGAGGTTTAGGGATAGCGTTAGGGTTAGGGTGAGGATTAATGTGAGGGTTAGGTTTCGGGTTAGGGTTAGGGTGAGAGTGAGGGTTAGGGTGAGGGTTAGGGTGAGGATAAGGTTTAGGTTTAGGGTTAGTGTGAGGGTGAGGGTTCGCCTGAGGGTTAGTGTTAGGTATGGGTGATGGTTAGGGTTAGCGTTAGGGTGAGGGTTTGGGATAGAGAATTAGGTTTAGGATTGTTGGTAGGGTGAGATGTAGGGTTAGCTTTAGTGTTAGTGTATGGGTTAGGGTTAGGGTTAGAGTTAGGGGTAGTGTTAGGTTTAGGGTGAGGGTGAGAGTGAGGGTGAGGTTAGGTTTAGTGTTATGCTGAGGGTTAGGGTTAGTGTGAGGGTTAGGGTTACCGTTAGGTTTAAGGTGAGGGTTAGTGTGAGGGTTAGGTTTAGGGTCAGGGTTAGGGTTAGGGTGAGGACTAGGGTTAGGTTTAGGGTTAGTGTGAGGGTGAGGTTGAGGGTTAGGGTTAGGGTTAGTGTTAGGGTGAGGGTTAGTGTTAGGATTAGCTTTAGGGTTAGGGTGAGGTTTAGGCTTAGGCTGAGTGTTTGGGTTAGGGTGACGTATATTGTGAGGCTGAGGGTTAGGATGAGGGTGAGTTTTAGGGTGAGGGTTCAGGTTCGGGTGAGTGTGATGGTTAGATGTGGTTGAGGGTTAGGCTTAGGGTGAGGGTTAGGGTTACGGTGAGTGTTAGGGTGAGGGGGAGGTTTAGATTTAGCCTTAGGTTTATGGTGAGGTTTAGGGTTAGGGTTAGGGTTAGTGTGAGGGTGAGGGTGAGGATTAGGTTTAGGGTTATTGTTAGGGGGAGGATGAAGTTGAGAGTTAGGCTGACGGTGAGGGTGAGGGTGAAAGTTAGGGTTAGGTTTAGGCTTAGGGTGAGGGTGAGAGTGAGGGTGAGTGTGAGTGTTAGGGTTAGGATTAGGGTTAGGTTTAGGCTGAGGGTGAGGGTGAGGGCTAGGTTTAGCGTTAGGATTAGGTTTAGGGTTAGTGTGAGAGTGGGATTGTGTGTTAGGGTTAGGATTAGGGTTAGGGTTAGGGTAAGGCTGAGGGGGAAGTGGAGGTTGAAGGTTATGGTTAGGGTTAGGGTAAGGGTTAGGGTTAGGGTTAGAGTGAGGTTTAGACTGATGTTTATGGTTAGGTTATTGTGAGGGCTAGGGTTAGGGGTAGGATTAGGTTGAGGGTGAGTGTTAGGGTTAGGATTATTGTTATGATAAGGGTTAGGCAGAGAGTTAGAGTTAGGATTAGTGTGAGGTTTAGGTTTAGGGTTAGGGTAAGTGTTAGTGTGAGTGTAAAGGTTAGGGTGAGGACTGGGGTGAGGGTGAGGCTAAGGGTTAGATTGAGGGTTAGGGTGAAAGTTAGGTTTATGGTTAGATTTAGGGTGCGTGTTATGTTTTGGGTAAGTATTAGTGTGAGGGTTAGGGTGAGAGTGTGTGTTAGGGTTCGGGTGAGGGTAAGGGTAAGGGTGAAGGTTAAGAGTGAGGGATAAGGTGATGTTTTGGTTTAAGGCTAAGGATAGGGTGAGGATTTGGGTTAAGTTTAGGTTTAGGGGGAGAGATAGGCTGAGGGGTAGGGTTAGGTTAAGGTTGAGGTTTAGGTTTAGTGTGAGGGTTTGGGTTAGGGTTAGGGTGACGGTGTTATGGTGAGGGTTAGGGTGAGTGTGATGCTTAGGGTTAGAATTAGGTTTAGGATTAGGGTTAGGATGAGTGTTAGGGTTAGCGTTAATGTGAGGGTGAGGATTACGGTGAGGGTTAGGGTTAGGGTGAGAGTTAGAGTTAGGGTAAGGGTTAGGGTAAGTGCTAGGGTGAGGGTGAGGTTTAGGGTGAGGGTAATGGTTAGTGTGAAGTTTTTGGTTAGGTAAGGGTTAGGGCTAGGTTTAGAGTAACTATTAGAGTTAGGGTTAGGTTTAGGGTTATGTTGAGTGTGAGGGAGAGGGTGAAGGTTAGTGTTAGGATGAGGGTAAGGGTGAGGGTGAGGGTGAGGTTTCGGGTTAGTGTTAATATGGGGGTTAGGATTACGGTGAGGGTTAGGGTTAGTGTGAGGGTTAGAATTAGTGTACAGGTTAGGGTGAGGTTTAGGGTTAGGGTGATGTTTGGTGTGAGGGTTAGGTAAAGGATTAGGGTTAGGGTTAGGGTTAGTGTGAGTGTTAGGGTGAGGATGCGGGTTCGGGTGTTGCTGAGGGTTAGGGTGTGGGCGCGGGTTAGGGTTAGGGTGAGGATTAGGGTTAGAATTAGGGTTAGGATTATAGTGAGGGTAAGGGTTAGGGTGAGGATTAGGGTGAGGGTTAGGGTGAGGGTGAGAGGTAGGGTTAGCATTAGAGTTAGGGTGAGGGTGAGAGTTAGGATGAGGGTTAGGGTGAGGGTTAGGGATAGGGTAAGGTATAGCGTGATTGTGAGGGTGAAGGTGAGGGTTAGTGTTAGGATAAGGTTTAGGGTTAGGGTGAGGGTTAGAGTTAGGCTGAGTGTTAGGTTTAGGGTGATGTATATTGTGAGGGTGAGGGTTAGGGTGAAGGTGAGTGTTAGGTTGAGTGTGAGGGTTAGATTTAGGGTTAGGGTTATGGTGAGGTTTAGGGTTAGGGTGAGAGTTACAGTGAGGTGTAGGGATAGGGTTAGGGTGAGGGTGAGGGTTAGGGTTAGCATTGGGGATAGGGTGAGTGTTAGGGTGAGAGTGAGGGTTAGGGTGAGTGTGAGAGTGAGGGTTTCTGTTAGGTAAGGTTTAGGGTTATTTTTAAGGTGAGGATTAGGTTGAGATTAAGGGTTAGTGTGAGTGTTAGGGTTAGGGTGAGGGTTAGGGTTGGGATTTGTGTGAGGGTTAGGATTAGGGTGATATTTAGGGTGAGGTTTAGGGTTAGGGTGAGGGTTAGGGTTCGGGTCAGGGTGAGGGTTAGGGTGTGGGTGAGGGTTAGGTTTGGTTGAGTGTTAGTGTGACTGTGAGGTTTAGGGTGAGGTTGAGGGTTATGGTTACGTTTAGGGTGAGGGTTAGGGTTATGGTGAGGTTTAGGCTGAGGGTTAGTGTGAGGGGTAGGGTTAGGGTGACGGTTAGGTTGAGGGTTAGGGTGAGGGGTAGGGTTAGAGTTAGGGTGAGGGCTAGGGTGATGGTGAGGGTTAGGTTGAGGGTGAGGGTGAGAGTGAGGTTTTCGGTTAGGTAAGCCTTAGGGTTAGGGTTAGGGTGAGGGGTAGGTTTAGGGTTAGGGTGAGGGTCAGGTTGAGGGTTAGGGTTAGGGTGAAGGTTAGTGTTATGTTTAGGGTGAGGGTTAGCGTTAGGGTGATGTTAATATGACGGTGAGGGTTAATGTTAGGGTTAGCCTTAGGGAAAGGTATAGGGTTAGGGTTAGGGTTAGGATGAGGGTTAGAGTGATGGGTAGGGTTAGCATTAGGGTTAGGGTGAGGGTTAGGGTTAGGGTGAGTGTTAGGTTTCGGGTTAGGCTTAGGGTGAGGTTTAGTGTTAGGGTGAGGGCTAGGGTTAGGGTGAAGTATAGGGTGACGGTGAGGGTGAGGGTGAGGTTTTTGGTTAAGTATGTTTTAGGGTCAGGTTCAGGGTGTGAATTAGGGTGAGGGTGTCGGTTAGGGTAAGGGTTAGGGTTAGGGTGAGGGTGATGGTGAGGGTGAGTGTTAGGATGAGGGTTAGGGTGAGGGTGAGGGTGTTGGTGAGGGTGAGGGTTATGGTTAGTATTATTGTGAGTTTAAGGGTTACATGGAGGGTTAGGGTTAGGATGATTGTTAGGGTTAGGCTTTGGCTCAGGTTTAGTTTTGGGGTGAGGGTTAGGCTGAGGAGTAGGTTTAGGGTTAGGGTTAGGGTTTTGGTGAGGGTAAGGGTTAGGGTCAAGTTTAGGGTTAAGCTGAGGGTTAAGGTTAGTGTTAGATTTAGGATTAGGGTTAGGGTTAGGTTGAGGGTGAGGGTGAGTGTTAGGGTTAGGTTTAGTGTGAGGTTTAGGGTTAGGGTGAGTGTTAGGGTTAGGGTTAGGTTTAGGGTGAAGGTCGAAATGAGGGTTAGGTTAGGTAGAGGGTTAGGGTTAGGCTGAGGGGAAGGGTTAGGGTTATGTTTTTTGTGAGGGTGAGTGTTAGGTTGAGGGGGAGTCTTAGGTTGAGGGTGAATGTTCGGTTGAGAGTGAGGGTTAGGGTGCGGGTTAGGGTGATGGTGGGTGTTAGGTTAAGGGTGAGGGTTTGGTTTAGGATTAGGGTGAGAGTTAAGGTGAGGTGTAGGGATAGGGTTATTGTGAGGGTCAGGTGAGAGTGAGGGTTAGGGTTAGCGTTAGGGATAGTGTGACTGTTAGGGTGAGTGTTATTGTTAGGGTGATTGTGAAGTTTAGGGTGATGATAAGGGATAGTATTAGCGTTAGGGATATGGTTAGGTTTAGGTTTAGGGTGAGGGCTCGGGTGAGGGTGAGGGTTAGGGTGAGGTTGAGGGTAAGAGCTTCGGTTAGGTAAGGGTTAGGGTAATTTTTAGGGTGAGAATTATGTTGCGATTGATGGTTAGTGTAAGTGTTAGGGTTAGGGTGAGGATTTGGTTGAGGGTTAGGGTTAGGGTGATGTTTAGCGTGAGGTTTAGTGTTAGTGTGAGGGTTAGTGTTCGGATGAGTTTTAGGGTTAGGGTGTGGGTGAGGGTTAGGGTTATTTTGATTGTTAGGGTGGCGGTGAGTGTTAGGGTGAGGGTGAGGGTTAGGGTTAGGTTTAGGTTGACAGTTAGGTTTAGGGTGAGTGTTAGGGTGAGGGGTAGGGTGAGCGGTAGGTTTAGCTTTAGAGTGAGGTTTAGGGTTATGGTGAGTGTTTAGGATTAGGTTTAGTTTGATGGTAAGGGTTAGGGTGGGGTTTAGGTTGAGGGTCAGGGTGGGGGTGAGGGTTTCGTTTATGTAAGGGTTAGGGTTAGGCTTAGGGCGAGGATTAGGGGAGGGTGACGGTTAGGTTGAGGTTTAGGGTAAGGGTGAGGGTTAGGTTTACGGTTAGGGTGAGGGTTAGCGTATGAGGGTGAGGGTTACTGTTAGGGTTAGCTTTAGGGAAAGGGTTAGGGTTAGGGTAAGAGTTAGGGTGAGGGTTAGGGTGAGGGTTAGGGTTAGTGTGAGGGTAAGGTTTAGGGTTAGAGGTAGGGTTAGTGTGAGGATAAGTTTTAGGTTGAGGGTTAGGTTGAGGGTGAGGTTTAAGGTTATCGTTAGGTTTAGGGTGTGGGTTACGGTGAGGGTTAGGGTTATGGTTAGGTTTAGGGTTAGGGTGATGGGGAGGGTTAGGTTTAGGGTGAGGGTGAGGATTAGATTGAGCGTGAGGGTTACTGTTAGGGTTAGGGTTAGGGTGAGGGTGAAGGTTAGGGTTAGGGTTAGGATGAGTGTAAGGTTTAGGGTGAGGGTTACGGTGAGGGTGAGTTTTAGGATTAGGCTTAGGGTTAGGGTGAGGTTGATGGTGAGGGTGAGGGTTAAGGTTAGGGTTAGGGTGAGGGTAAGGGTTAGGGTTAGTGTTAGGATTAGGATTAGGGTGAGGGTTAGGGTTAGTGTTAGGGTTAATATTAGGGTGAGGATGAGGGTTAGGGTTAGGGTTAGGGTAAGTGTGAGGGTAAGGGTTAGGGTGAAGGTTTGGGTGATGGTGAGGGTTAGGGTTAGGGTTATGGTTAGAGTTAGTTTTAGTCTGAGGTGGTGGGGGAGGGTGAGGTTGAGGTTAAGGGTTAGGGTTAGGGTAAGGGTGAGGGTTAGGATGAGGTTGAGGGTTAGTGTTAGGGTGTGAGGGTTTCATTTACCTCAGGGATAGGGTTTGTGTGAAGATTAGGTTGAGAGTGAGGGTTAAGCTGAGGTTAGGGTTAGGGTGAGGGTTAGGGTTAGGCTTACGGTGAGGGTGAGCATTCGGTGAGGGTGAGGGTGAGGGTGAGTGTTAGTGTTAGGGTTAGGTTTAGGGTGAGGGTGCATGTGAGGGTTAGGATTAGGAATAAGTTTATGTTTAGGGTTAGGCTGAGGGTAAGTTCAGCGTGAGCATGAAGTTTAGGTTTCGGTTTAGGTTTAGAGTTAGGGTGAGGGTTAAGGTTAGTGTGAGTATTATGATTAGTGTTAGTGTTAGGATTAGCGTGAGAGTAAGGATTAGGGTGAGTTCAAGGGTGAGGGTGAAGGTTGGGGTTAGGGATAGGTTTAGGCTGAGGGCTAGGGTGAGGGTGAAGGATAGTGTGAGGTTTAGGGTGAAGCACTCTTTTAGCTAAGGTTTAGGGTTATGGTGAGGATTAGCGTGAAGTTGAGTGTTAGGTTGAGGGTTATGGTTAGGGTGATGGTTAGGGTTAGGTTTAGGGTAAGGGTTAGTGTTTGGGTGATGTTTAGGGTGTGGGTGAGAGTTAGGGTAAGGATGAGTGTTCGGGAAGGGTGCGGGTTCGGGTGAGGGAGAGGGTTAGGGTGTGGGTGAGTATTAGGTTTAGGGTGAGTGTTAGGGTTAGGGTTAGTTCTAATGGGAGGGTGAGGGTTAGGGGTAGGATTAGCATTAGGTTGAGGGTTAGGGTTAGGATTAGGGTGAGGGTTAGGTTTAGGGTTAGGGTTAGGGTAAGGGTGAGGGTGAGGTTTAGGGTTAGGGTGAGGGTGAGGGTGAGGGTTAGGCTGAGGGTTAGGGTTAGGGTTATTGTGAGGGTTAGCATTAAGTTTAGGGTTTGTGTTAGTTTGAGGGTTAGGGTTAGGTTTAGCGTTAGGATAAGGGTTACGCTGAGGATTAGGATTAGGGTTAGTGTGAGTGTTAGGTTTAGGGTTAGGGTTTGGGTTAGGTTGAGGGTAAAGGTTAGGGTGAGGGTTAGGTTAGGATGAGGGTTAAAGTGAGGGTTAGGGTTAGGCTTATGTTTAGGGTTAGGGTGAGGTTTAGGTTTAGTGTTAGGCTTAGGGTGAGGTTTAGGTTGTAGGTAAAGGTTAGGGTGAGTGTTAGGGTGAGAGTGAGGTTTAGGGTTAGGGTGAGGGTAAGGGTTAGGGTGAGGGTTAGGGTGAGGGTGAGGGTTAGGGTTAGAATGATGGTTAGGGTGAGGGTGAGAGGTTGGGTGAGGGTTAGGGTTAAGGTTAGGAATAGGGTGAGGATTAGGGTTAGGGTTAGGTTTAGGGTTAGGGTTAGGCTGAGGGGTTAGGGTAAGGATGAGGGTTAGGTTTATTGTGAGGGTTAGGGTTAGGGTTAGGGTGAGTTTTAGGTTTAGTGTGAGGGTAAGGGTTAGGGTTAGGTTGAGGGTAAGGGTTAGGGTGAGGGTTAGTGTGAGGGTGAGGTTTTGGTTTAGCATTAGGTTGACCCTTAGGGTTAGGATGAGGGTTATGTTTAGGGTGAGGGTGAGGGTGAGGGTTAGTATTAGGTTTAGGGTAATGGTTAGTGTGAGGATTATGATTAGTTTGAGGGTTAGGGTGAGGGTCAGGGTGAGGGTTATTGTTAGTTTGATGGTTAGGTTTAGGATAAGGGTTAGGGTTAGGGTTAGGGTGAGAGTTAGGGTTAGGGTGAGAGTTAGGGTTAGGTTGATATTTATTGTGAGGTTGAGGGTTAGGGTGAGCGTGAGTGTTCATGTGAGGGTTAGGTTCGGGTGAGGGTGAGGGTTTGGGTGCGGTTGAGGGTTAGGTTTATGGTGCGCGTTAGGGTGACGGTGCGGGTTAGGGTGAGGGTCTGGGTTAAGTTTAGAGTTAGGATTAGGGTGAGGGTTAGGGTTAGGTTTAGGGTTAGATTGAGAATTAGGGTGAGGTGTCGGTATAGGGTTGGGTTTCGGGTTATGGTTAGTGTGAGGGTTAGGCTTCGGTATAGGGTTAGTGTGAGTATAAC